>NW_022983529.1:219111-255551 GCF_010093885.1 Aplosporella prunicola CBS 121167 | reverse complement strand
TTTTGTTTTTTTGGGTGTTTGTGGTGTTTGTGGTGTGTGTGGGTGTACCTACCTAGGCTGGCTACCTTATGCATGATGCACGATGGGCGATTCGTGGGGTGGAAGGCGTGCAAGGCGTTCGTAGTAGAGGCCGCACTGTACCTATGTATCCTATCTCCCTCCCTATTCGTCTCTATTCTACACCTATAGTATAGACGTCTACATCTATTTGATATTGCTCGCACTTGTCTGCACCAGCTCAAGCACCGACTGGGTCGTCTTGTTGTGGGATTTGGATGTGTATGCGATATGCATATCCATAGTAATGATATCAATAAATCTATATATGTGGTAGACCTATTGTACCTATATCTATACATACCTTGCATGTCGTTCGCTTGTTTGCTTACTTAGTTACTGACTTACTTGTTGACTTGTACGCATATACACATACATGAACGGCGGCGGGGGCATGGGGTGGGGTGGGTGAGTGAGTGAGTGAAGTGAGGTGAGGTGAGGTGGACGTGGAGGTGTGTAGCTTCTATAGCTGTGGGGAAATGGTGGGGAAGGTGTGTGTGATGGATGGTGTGGTTTGGCGTATTGCGTGGCTGGGTGTTGGCGCTGCTGGATGGGTTCCTGTTTGATGGTACTATGTGTAAATGACGGTGGATGCGTTTTGTTGGCTTGTAAGCTACGGCGCTCTGCTACTATGTAGATACTGTGGCGACGCTTTGTTGGATCAGTCGTACTTCGTAGCATCAAACATGCAGGTATTCGTTGCGTAGTAGGGTCAACAGAGCCAGTACGCAAGCGCACAAACCCCACACGCTAAAGATGCACCACATTTGTTCGTCAGGGAGACTCTGCCTCAGATTTGCTCGCTCTACGCAAGTCCTACTACACTAGCAGACCCAACCCGAGAGGAGCCGAAAAGCAAGATATCAAACGCCCAAGAGCCCATGAAGAGTTTATTTCCCGTAAACCACATTCCACCACTTCGGTTCCCTCACGCCCAAGGCATCTAAGCCTCGGTCTCGAAAGCAGAGGGGAAGCGGCGCATGTTGTACTCGAGGGGACCCTTGTTGCGCAGGAACTGCACGTAGGCACCATCGACCTTGACGCGGCCCTCCTGGCGCTTGGCAACGTACTCGTCGCGGCGGAGAGGGGTGAAGCCCCAGTTCTTGGAAACGATGATCTTTTGGCGACCGGGGAACTTGTACTGGGAGCGGCGGAGAGCCTCGATGGCGGTGGCGCGGTCTGGGCGTGCAAGGTCAGCAAAACTGCCCGTTTTGAAAAAGGCAGACTTTTAAGAGGGAAATGACGTACTGTTGTCCTTGGTGCGGATGGACAGGATGATCTGGCCAATGTTGACACGGGCAACGGTACCGTTGGGCTTGCCGAAGGCACCACGCATACCGGTCTGCAGTCTATCGGCACCGGCGCACGACAACATCTTGTTGATACGGATGACGTGGTAGGGGTGGGCGCGGACGCGGAGGTGGAAGGACTCCTTGCCACCGGTCTTGACCATGTACTTGTTGGCGCAAATACGGGCGGCCTCGAGAGCCTCGGAGCTCAGCTGCTCATACTCGTTGGAGACGAGGTGGATGCAGAGGGGGAACTCGTCGACACCAGCACGCTTACGGCCCAGATCGAAGATGCGAATCTTGGGGTCGGGCACACCACGGTTGAAGCGCGACTTAGGGTACGGCTATACGGGTTTCCAACGTCAGTCGTTTTTGTCCTTGGCATTTGTTTGCTGCGCGTCCGTCGCCGTTTCCTCGCTCCACCGCGGCTCGCCGGCGACAATCTGGAGTGCGTCTTGCTCCGCCCGGAGACGCCGGAGCGGGCTCAGATGTGCGGCGGGCGCGGTGGTGCTCGGTCGGGCGACGGGGCGTCGAAACGCACCTTGTTCTTGCAGTAGCGGTAGCATCTCGCGGGACGACGGGCCATTTTGACGGTTGGTGGGGGGTTGTGCTGGTGGGTTAGTGGAAGTCGTCGTCGAGGGGCGAAGAGGTTTTGAGTAGGTATGGCCCTTCTTGAATTTATCAGCTTGGCCCGTGCGCCTCGCTTGCTTTGTGGGCTTTGCCACTCCATGTCATCGCCGTCAGGCTTATCAAGCAAGTCATCACAGCGGGCAAGTCACCACAGCCTTCTTCCTGAAAAATGGCGAGCTTGGCTTGCGTCTATGTCCCGGCGTCTACCTAGGTTGTAGGCTCGGTCACTCGGCACTCTGTGCCCGCATCCGGGCAGTGTCAATCAGGTAAGAGCATGGCTGTGTCACGAGCGTCCTCGCATCACGGTCACGGACACGGAAGAAAGCGATGGAGACGTGCATTTGGCATCTTGTTGAAGCATACGTATGCGAAAGTCATGCACGCCGATAGCCGTGTTTCTCCCCTTTGTTTTCGCTTGGGAGAGCAGACGGTTTTGCTGGTGATGAGGATATGCGGGTGGTGGAGTTGGGTTATTTGGCTGCTCGTTCATTCACAAGCGAATGGGTGGGCACTAGGTCAGAGAATGGTGCTGCTGTCGGTGTTGGTGGTGATGGTAGTGGTGGTGGTCGTCGCAACTAAAAGTGAGTGAAAGGCAGTGGCAGGAGCGAGGGAGGGACCAGGAGGCTGGCACGGAGAGGCAAGCAACGGACACGCTAATCCAAAAACGGAGATGCAAGCGAACCAATAAATTCGCGACAGGCGAGCCGGCGATTCTCCATCGGGTAGAGAGTCCAGGCGAGAAAACGGAAGTGCTTGAGGCCGGGGTGGCTGGTTGCGAATGAGCGGGGCAGGGCAGAGAACAAAAAGTCTCTGCGCATCGTGTGGTGCACGATGATGATGCGTTGTTGTCTGATGAGGCTCAACGGCCAGCCTGGACTTCCCCGGACGGCGGGCGCGTCGTCGATTTTCTCCGCCCGCTCCAGCCTTACCAGTGCAGCTGATCTGCCGAACGTGCACAAGGGGCCTGCGGAACGCAGTGTCTCTATGGCAGCTGTGCCCTCCATGCCCGTTGCCATGAAACGCCCGAGCATCGCTCCCTAAATCTCAGGGAAAAAGCCCGCAGTTCATTTCCCGAGCTACTTGAGTAGTACACCTGGCGCGTGCCGGCCAAGGCCCAGCGTCACCGCAACGACGACGAGACACCTCAGTCGTCGCGCGCCCAACGTCAGACGCCCAACCTCCGACCGCTCAACCCTGATTCTCACCGCGGCGATCCACAAACATAGCCACATCCGCGCGTGAACCCGCTATTCTTAGCTGAGCCATCCACCGCCACGCTTCTTGCCCTTTTCCCTTCCCGCCTGCGACTTGCGCCTCCAACCACAAACAACACCTCACCACTACACCCAACACCGCCACCACCATGTCGACTGCTATCAAAAAACCGCCTCCGCCGGGCGCCGCCAGTCGCTCTTCCGCAAACTCGCCCTCAGGGGTCACTCGCAGCCCCTCCCGGTCTTCGATACCCACCGTTGCCTCCCCGACTGGCGTGAGGAGGACCACTTCCAGCAACCGCACTAGCATGTCCGGCCCCAGCCCCATGTCTGCCCGGTCCTCCATCAAGAAGCCCCACCACCCGTCCATGAGCAAGGACTCCTCGCCCGCCCGTGACGAAGCTCTCGCCAAGAGGGAAGAGGAGGAAAAGGCAAAGGCCGAGGAAACGGCCGCCCTGATCAAGGACCTTAGGGACCAGCTGCAGAAGGCCGAGTCGGCGTCTGACGATTACCAGGTGAGTCGATCAGCGCCCGTGCCTCAGGCACCCCGGACGTCGCATGTTAACACTAGGCCCAGAAACAAGTCGAGGTCCTCAAGACGAGGCTCGACGATGCTCTCAATGACCAGGCGAAGCTCGAGGAGAGGTCCCATGAGGCGGAGGAACGGGTGGATGAGTTGGAGAACGAGAAGCGCGAAACTGCTCGCCAACGCCGGGATTTGGATGCCATCTACGAGGCCGAGCGCGCAGCTGCCATAAAAGAGAAGGAGCAAGCCCAGGCCCGGGAGGATGAGCTGCACGAGGTCATTCAGCGACTCAAGGACACCATGGCTGAGCGCGAGCAAGAAGGCGAGGAGGACGATCGCTTCTTGCGCCGCAACTCCAGAATCGGTAGGTTCTATCCTCACAAGCAAACACACTCAGGTCTGGCTATTAACACATTCGGCGCAGCGAGTCCCCTGAACACCCGGACCAACTCCTCTGGCAACCTGGAATTTGCGCCGCCTTCCTCTCTGCAGCGCAGCAACTCTCAGAACAACTCCAAGCTGCTGCTCCAGAAGGACAAGCTTATCGAGTCGCTGCGCCTGGAGCTCGCCGAGTCCCAGATCAAGGCCATCGAGCTGGAGAACATGGGCGGCGGTCGCATGCAGGAGCTGGAGCGTATACTGCTGGAGACGCGCATGGCCAATGCGCGCCTCATGGAGGACAATGAGTCGTTCCAGCTGCTGCTGAGTGAGCGGACACTGAACGGCGACTTTTCGCGCGGCGAGTTTATGCGCAACACGAACGCACAGGGCGGCGAGGACCTGGGCGGCAACAGTTTGGCTGACGAGCTCGGCGAAGCAGCTGAAGATGAGGCTGACACTCGCCGCACCGAGTCGGAGATCACGACGCTCAAGGATCAGAACAAGGCGCTGTCGCTCTACATCAACAAGATCATCGAGCGTCTCCTGCAACACCAGGGCTTCGAGGCTGTTCTCAGCCACGACGACAACATGCCTGCCAAGCCCTCAGCCGCAAACAAGGACAAGGAGCTTCCCCCGCCGCCGTCGAAGGATGGCAAGCCTTCGTTCCTTCAGCGTGCCAAGTCTGTTGCTCTCGGCGCTAACGCCGTGCCCCTCCCCGGCGAGGGCACTGTCCAGCCTCGTCCTCGCCCGGTTTCCGTCATGCCCCCGCCGTCGAGGCCGATGAACCAGAGCATCACCGACGACCCGAACACGGCTCCCTCCATTCCATTGGCTCGTGGCGCAGCTGCTCGCAGCTCATCCCAACATCGCCGCGCTAACTCTGAGTGGAGCAACAGCGCTTCCGTTGTTGTCAACAACATGTACCGCGGCAACTCCCCTATGTCCCCCAGCATTGTGTCGCCCCGCACGTCATTCTTCGGCGGTCTTCCCGTGAACCAGCCCAACGGCCCCTCCACCCCAGGCGGCTCGCGCGTCGTGTCCGGCTCGAGCAGCTACGCTCCCCGCCAGAGCACTGACGACGCCAGCAGCATCCGCGGCGCTGGTGCCAACCCTAACCGCCTGAGCACCAACAGCAAGCTGGACGAGGTGAGCAACAGTGACAGCGGCATTGCCGTCGATACTCCCAGCCCGCCCCAGAGCGTGGCGAGCAGCTTCGACAGGCCTCCTCAAGTCATTATGGGCAACAAGCCGCGCCCGCTCAGACTGGTGCAGGAGAGCGAGGAGGCTGATAAGGAACGCAAGGCGCAGAACAGGCAGAGCTGGATTGGAGGCTGGTTCTCCAAGAACCAGCAGCAGCAGCAGCACGAATAAAGACTGGATACCGTCAGTGGTGGGAGTAGAAGCGCGCGTCTCACGAAAGCACGTTCGGGGTCACGACAAATTTTGGATGCGCCAGTTGTGCCACACTCAGCTGAAAGACGCCCTCACGGCTTAGTTGGGCTAGAAGCCTGACGAGCGAGGAGACGCGGTTGTTTTTGGTTATGGCTGCTCGCAAACGACCCACGCAACGAAAGCTGGATATGCTATAATGTTGGTCGATGACCAAGGCGTTTTTTTCCATTTTATTTCGCTGTTTTTTCTTTTTTTCTTCTACTTCTTCTTCTACGATTCTTTTCGTCGACCTTTTCTTTTCTTTTTTATACTCTGCTTCCTACACTCTCTCAACCACTATCACGATTAGGGTTTAGATTCGACACGATGGCAATACCCCCCGGCTGGTCTGCTGATGATCATGGGACCATGGACACAAAGCGTGAAGGAGAGTCAGGCAGTCAGTAGTCAGTCCGGCAGTTAGTCAGGCAGTAGTCAGGCGGTCGGACGGGTCGAGCGGTCGGACAGTCGGTCGGCCGGGAGGACGAGGGGGCCTGGTGTGGTGTGGTGGGGGGGGAGGAAGGGGGCAGCGGGTGCGCCGTCGCCGCAAACAGACGGACAGGCACACGCCGCCCCCACTCCCTTCCTCTCCCTCTCTCCCTCCCTTCCCTTCCTCCCCTTCCTTCCGTTCCGCCCCCCGTCCTTCCGTTCCTGTCCTCTCTGCTGCTATTGCTGCTGCTGCTGCAGCTGCTGCATGCATGCATGTATGCGCGCACTGACAGACAGGCTCTCCGCCTCATCACCACGCTCGCGCGTTTGTTTGTTGGTTTTGGCTTTTTTATTACACGGCCGTAGCTTGTAGTTTTATAACCGATTTTTGGGGCTCTCTCTTTCTCTCTTTTGGGGGGGGTTTTGGGGGCTTTTTTGTTGTTTGGGTTTTTGGTTGATTATTTCTTTTGGCTTGGCGAATGCTGTGCGATACACGCGGTACTGCGGTACTCTTGATACTCTCGATACTCTAGATAGACGATAACGGCGTTTTTGTTGTGGGTGGTTAATTGTTGGTTTATATGTTTGAGGCTTATGCGTCACATGTGTTTTTTTGTTCGCTCGCTCTCTCCTCTTCTTCTTCTCCTCCTCCCTCCCCTCTCCTCTCTCCTCTCCTACCTAGCCAGCCGGCTGGGTAGGTAGGTACAGTAGGTAGGTGGAAGGACAAGGTAGTGAGTGGGCACACGGACGCGGACGCGCCGGGTTGGGCGAAGGCTCAAGATTAAAGGACCGCGCGTAATGCGGGCCGCTGGGTGCTGGTACGGTAGTGCAGTGCAGTGCAGTCAATGGGGGCTAGAGCTAGAGCTGAGGCTGGGGGTTGGGTGCATGTGTGTGTGTTAGTAACGCATTTATTGCACTAGGTACGGCCTCCTCTCTCCCTTTCTCGCTCTCTCCTCTTTGGGTACAATAGCTTGGCGTTGAGCCCCGGCTGCGAACGGCAACGGCAGTCCCTGAACGAGCTTTGAGCTGCTGGTCCCTGAGTGAGTGCAGGGACGCCGGTTCCCCACCCCACATCTGCCAGCACCCGGTACGCAAGCTGGTCTGTGCGCTAGGCCGGCCGTGGGCCGCTTCCGCGCGTCCTCGCCTCCTCTCGCCGAGCGAGTCGCGCTGTGGGAGGGAGTGAGTGGGTGTGCGGGCGGCTGCAAGCCCGATTGGCCTGGCCTGGCCTTGGTCTGCGCTCAAAACCTCTCTCTCTACCTACTCCGTACCTCTTCGACCTTGATTGATGAGGCATGGCGGCGCGTATGTGCGTAAGTGCGTATGGCGCACGCGAGCTCCGGACTCGTTTCTCGCTTTCCACGCTGGGGGGAGTGACGTTGAGTGAGGCGAGTGGGGTTTGTGCGCGTGTGGCTTTGCGGGTGGCACGGGACGGGGCGTGGTGGTGGTGGTGGTGCGGTGGGCGGCTGTGGGAGGCTGTGCTAGGGGTGGGTATGGGTGGGTATTGTATAGATGTGGGTTGATGGGATGGACGGGATGGTGGTTTTGCTAATGCTATTGCTGCTACTGTAGGTGACAGGCAAAGAGTAGTTTTGTGCTCCGAGGCGGTACATGCCACATCCACGTGGTGGGAGGCATGTACGACGTACCAGATCTCCGGGCAGAGGTTTCTACATAACACATGGTCGGTATCCACAGCAACGGAGGATCTGACTCTAGAGTGGGTGCCTGCGATGGATCGATCGGTGGTCGTCGTGTTCTAGAAAACTTCTGCATGCTTCTGTCGCACGGATGCTTGTGGGACTGACTGACATGGGAGGGTGCAGGGGTGAGGATTGCTGCGTGTGTGTGTGTGTGTGTGTGTGTGTGTGTGTGTGTGTGTGTGTGTGTGTGTGTGGGTGGGTGCGGAAACGCTTCTTTGGGCACGCTCTGGGGTGGGTGTTGGCTTTGGCTTGGTTGTTGCTTGGGAAGGATGGTGTGGTTTGTGTTGGTGGACTAGGTACAGTGTTTTTGTGCTGTGGTCGGCTTGTGCAGGGCCTGGTGGAGACTGCGCATGTTGGGGGTTTGCACGTTTTTTATACCAACCAGTGCGATCGGACACCTTGATATCGCTGTTGTGGTTCAGCTCACTCAAGGGTGGGGGGGGAATATTATCGAGGAAACCAGAAAAAATCAGAATAAAATAAACTAAAAATGTTTCCAAGCAAAAGGAGCTGCCAATGTGTACTCCGTAGCTCAAGACAACTGCTGTGAATGCCAGTACAAAAGATGAAGTACGATGAAGGTCAGGCTATGGGTATCCCACAATCTCATTATCAGTGAATGCTCCTGTAGGGTGACGTCGGCAGTAATGCTTGAAGGCTACAGTTGTTATCTTTCCGACGGAAAAGTCGATACTTCTCCGACGGGAAACTTGACTTCCCGTCGACGGAAAACCCAAGACGCGGAGGAAGCGTCGGAAAACTTTCCAAGCAAATCCTCTTGTCTAACTGGAAAAGGAAAAATCGACTAGGTTTCAAGCCTTTTTCGTCTGCTATCATGTGGGTTATGAAACGGCTGTCGCTCTAGTAGCAGTATAAAGCGACAGACTTGTCCCACCGCAAACTACGCGTGTATGACAAGCTTGACAGTACAACAGTATAATCATGGCAGGCCTTTACTCTGGAATCGATCAAACCACTCTCAAGGCGGATGCTGAACGGTGCATGCTGTCCTTCGGCTCGGCCTTTCATCCTGATCTGATCACCGGTGCCAAAGACTGTTACATTTACACAGCGGATGGACATCGTATGCTAGATTGGACGTCTGGACAGATGGTGTGTTCCCCCCGGTCTTTTTTCAAGGCCATCCAAAGAGCCTTGCATCACTCATAACACGCAGTCCTGTCTTATCGGCCACGGCCACCCAGAAATCGTCGAAACCATCACCGCTCATGCCGCAGGCTTGGATCATTTGTTCAGCGGCATGCTGAGCCCGCCAGTAATCCAGCTCGGAAAACACCTAACCAGTCTCTGTCCTCCGGGGTTGGACAAGGCGTTCTTTCTGAGCACTGGTGGCGAAAGCAACGAGGCAGCCATCAAACTCGCAAAGTCGTATACTGGAAAGTTCGAAATCGTTGCACTGTCCGCAAGCTGGCACGGTGTGACTGGAGCCGTCTGTAATCCCTTCCCATGCTTCTTGGATATTTCTGACGATAAACAGGCCGCTGCAGTGCAATATCTCTCCGGCCGCGATGGTTACGGACCTGTAGTAAGCTCATCTCAAAACACATAACCATGAACCCAACAACTGAAACCCACAAAAGATGCCCGGCAGCCTCATGCTCCCAGCCCCAAACTCCTACCGCAGCATCTTCCGCCACGCCGACGGCTCCCACGACTGGAAGACCGAGCTCGACTACGGCTTCAGCCTGATCGACCGGCAATCCTGCGGCAGCCTCGCAGCACTCATAGTCGAGCCGATCCTCTCCTCGGGCGGCATGCTCGTCCTGCCCGACGGCTGGCTGAAGGCAGCGAAGGCGCACTGCGAAGCTCGCGGAATGCTGCTCATCGTGGATGAAGCGCAGACGGGGATCGGGCGCGCCGGCGACATGTTCGCGTTCGAGCACTGCGGCGTCGTGCCCGATATCCTGACGCTGAGCAAGACGCTTGGCAACGGCTTGCCTTTGAGCGCGGTGGTCACGAGTGATGAAATCGCCGCCGTCACGAAGAATAAGGGGTACTTGTTCTACACGACGCATGTCAACGACCCGTTGCCTGCTGCGGTGGGGGCCAAGGTGCTTGATATCGTCGTCAGGGACGGGCTGGTGAAGCACTCGAAAAAGCTGGGCGAGAAGCTGCAGGCTGGGCTGCGGAAACTGCAGGCGCGGTACGGGTGTCTTGGTGATGTTCGGGGACGCGGCCTTATGGCTGGTGTCGAGGTGGTTTCTGACAGAGAGACGAAACAGGGCGCCGCTGAGCTTGGGTGGTTGGTCTCGAATAAGATGGCTGAGCTCGGGCTTTGGGCTCAGCTGTCCACGCTTCCGGCTTTCGGCGGCGTTTTTCGCTTTGCGCCTCCCCTTACTACTACGGAGCAACAGTTGGAGGAGGGATTTGATATTATGGAGGAAGCGCTGCGGTTGACTCCGGGGACTATGCCATTGTATGGAGATGCGGGAGCTGAGGCGGCCAGCAAGCTGTAGTACCGACCTTAAAAGCATGAACCCCCATATGATTTCAATTGTGGAACCATTCTTTTCTATTTAAAGCCTGTCAACACGTATAACGCTTAAGCGTTTTCTTGATGACCTTCAAACATATCCCAGGCAGACGCCCATTGAAATTCCAGAGGGTCCATTGGAATGTTGAACTCCGAAAAAGTGCCCAACCCGAGGCCAAACTGGTCCTGATAGGCCAGCTGGGATTGAAACGGATCTAAGTTCTGCAAAGCCCGTGCGGAGCTTCGGTCACGGTTCGCTGTATCTGGATCGCGATCAATTGTTGAGGTGATCCTGGAAATCGGCTCGTCATAGCGCTCCAGAAACATGTCCGCAAGGTCCCAGTTGTCTTCCGATTTGGCCAAGCTCAATCTTCTCTGAAGCTTTCTCAGTGTCTCTTTGCACGTTTCTGTTATGTTCACATCCGTTGTATCGACTGCACAGCGCAACAGTATCGTGGTGGCTGAGACAATAAGATGACCCGTAACTGTTGTGGTATTGTGAGTTGAGTAGTTTGTTTGTGGGAGGAGAGTTGTTTACAAGAAAGCCAGAATTCTTTCAGATGGGAACTCTGGAGTGAACAGACAAAATCCACAATCTCGGTAGCGGCGCGGCGTACAGCTGTCAGATGGTATTGTCGTATGTCGTGGCTTCCAGGCCCATCGTCGTAGCTTGCCACCTACAACGATGTCAGTAACGACGATCTAAAGAATGTATTTAAGGAGATAATAACGCAGAAAGCTGGCAATGGAATATATTATAATTCTTGGCCGAACCCATAAGGATTACTGGGGGATCAAACACATACCCGTAGAGAAAGCCTGCAAAGGAGCATCCTGATTGATAAATATCCCAAACGCAGGCTTTTAGCACCGGAAACAGAAGTGCCAATCTCCTGACCATCGGCTCGTAGATACTCTGGCAGGTCCTCTTCCCAGACATCAAGGTCTCGTTCAAGACGCCTTATTTCTTTCCAAGCATCATTTCGTGGTTCACTGAGGTCATATACCAGTGGCATGATATCTCCAAGGATTTGGGAGAGCTCGCAAAGGGAAATAAAACACTCGGCTGCTTGCTTCCTGTCATGTGATTCTTTCCCGGGCGTCAGGAGGATCGGCGCTGTTGGCAATGGCACGTCGTACTGTTTTCGAAGAATTGAAGCGGGGATCCCGTTCGCAAAGCTTGACCTAGAAAAGAATCAGTCGTTACTGTTTCGTCCTCCATGCCGTATCATAGCCCTTCAATATTAGTTTTGAGTTTAAGGTCCATGTAAGGCCGGATATTCGTTTATATGCAAAATCAGCACCACGGGTCTTATAGACAAACGCTATTACTCTGCGTGACATTTGTTCTGGTTTGATGCCAAGGACATGGTATGCCAGTGAAATGCCTTGTGTTCAAAGCAATACACAATAAAGATTAACGCTTACCATTGGTCAACAATCATGCATCCCCAGAACAATCGGATTCGCAAATCCTTATCCCGATAAGATGTTTTCCATCCACTTGGATCCCTGTTCAAGCCCAAGCTATATGCAAGAGCCGCAGTTCTGCCCGCATTGATGACGTTTCCCTGAATAGAGCCGACCGGTCTGCCTAAAAGGTCGATTATTGAAGGGTATAGTGTGAAAAGAGTCGGAGCAAGAAAGTCATCCTGGAGAGCCGCAATGGCGAGATTCCAAAAGTATTGCTCGCTGGGACAGTGATGATGTGCAAGGCTCTCGGACTGGTTCCAGAAGGTCAATGAAATGGCGTAAATTTGACAGAGTAGTGCAGAAGAAACCCTGCACCCTTGATCTTCAATGTTCATGAAAGACTCTTCATTAAGCACCGGAAATGATGGATGGATGTGCTTGAAGTAGAGCCGGATGACCTCCTCTTTGTTTGGGCCCAGAATCTGTTCCAGGATTTCTCGATGACCTTGTCCAGGGTCTTTGGCTAATTTCAACCCCGCTCTGTGTCTTGGAATTGCCAGATATATTGCAGGATCTCTGGGAGTACTGGAGACAACATTGTAGGGTCGCTTGGACGTCTCTGAATCGGGTTCTTGTTCGGTGGTCAAATACTGCTGAAGGATGTTGACATCCTCAGCAACCATGGGACCTACAATTATCGATGTGCTGCGATTATGTTGATGAACATTTGAGATTAAGTTTTCATCGATTGAGGTGCTTCGTAACCGTTCCTGTGCGACTTGACGGCTCTCTTGTCGGGTGCTGGATCGGAGCGCCACGGAGCCGCTGTCATCCGCAGATGCGTCGGTCACTGACGCCCTGAGACTAAAAACAGTCTGACCATTTTCTAACCTTGCTCTCTTCCGTTGCCGTCCGAGGTCTCGCCTATCAGCAGTTGCAGCAGAAGAGCGCGAGGTGTTCGTTCCTGAAAAGAGACAGTCGAACCCTTTCTCCGTGCATAATTGACATGGCAGTCCTGCAACTTCAAGGTCACAGCGAACCTTCCTTTGACGGCACTTATCACAGGCCGGAATGCGATGGCTACGATAAGGCCGTGGTTGACTGTCCATTGTTGGGGATGGAGAGACGATGGAGAGTTTTCCGCTAGCGCACGGAAAACTAGATTATAAAAAGAAAACATGCAATGTAGCCAAGCTCCATTAGCATAAGACACATTTGATTTTTATCCAACCACTAACCAGCCATGCCATAACTTGTATACAGTAGTGTTAGTAGATATTCATGGAAATGTGAGCCTACAATTAATTTAATAATAATTATCTACATGATTTGTAAGCTTCTAGGTAGCTAGCTATATTTATAGATAGGTGACGTAATCCTTGTCGGAAAAACTAAGTCTCCGGATACAACTTCGATCCGGGCAACTGGTGCAACTTGTCCATGTCCAGGCCTGCCCCGCACGTTTTCCGTGACCCATCGGATAGACGCCTGACCCTTACACATGAACAAGCGGCCTGCATCCATACCACCTCTACGGCAGGTGGTGGCCCAATAGGCAACAAATTATAATGGAAAATTCTATGATCGTGCTGCCCTATGGGTCTCAGCTAGAGTGAGCCTAGGCAGAATCCACGTACCGCTGAAAATGAGAAAATAAAGCTAATATTCAGCTAGTTTTGAGACAAACTCATTGTCACATGCTGAGCCACTCCAACAGATCAAGCCGAAGGCCTCCCGTACAATCACAAACAAAACACGAACAGGCTGCATCACATGCAAGAAGCGTCACGTTAAATGTGACGAAGCGAAACCGCAATGCAATAATTGTCTCAAGAGTCGAGGACGTTGTGAAGGATATTCTCTCGAACCACGGAAGAAACCCTCTGGCCCTGGCCAGCTTTGCTGGGATTCTAGGCAGCTTACCCGTGGCACATCTCCGAGGATGCAGCTGCATGTTGACCCAGACGCCCTCGATTTCCAAAATTCTTCGAGTATGCTATATTTCCAGGAGTTCGTGGGTTTGGTCCAGGGACCCTGGACCAGTGCGTCATCCAGCGGCGACTTGTGGGAAGTGACCATGCCTCAAATCACACGAAATAACGACACACTTCGCCATGCCGCAATGGCCATCGGTGCACTAAGCATGTGGCATCGTCAATCCACGTACGATTCGCTTCAGGCAGTATCAATACCGGCTCTCCCGACAGCTGAAAGAGATGCACATTACTTCCATGCTGTCGCTTACTACTGCCATTCTCTAAAACTGCAGAGGCAACGAGCTTCTATGCCGGATGCGATTATCCTATCAGTGCTGTTACTATTCTTTGAAACGCTCCGAGGCAACAGAACCGCCGCCTTGGACCATGTTAATCATGGCTTGGCACTACTGTTTTATCTCTTGACAGATGACGATGCGGACAACTATGTGGCCAACTTCGCGCCAAACCCGAGGCCTATCCTTGGTGCAGTGGCAGACATCTTCACCAATCTAACAATGCAAGGCCGCACAATTTTCCGCGGCAGAGTTGGCCACGATATGCCCCTTCCAAATCTTACAAAAGGATTGAAGAACAGAAAACAAACGATAGAGTCCTTTATGGTCCTCCTAAGCCAACTCCCTCGCTCTCGAAGCATCGACCGTATTCCAGACGTCTTTAACGACCTTGATGAGTTCGAGGCGTATTGGCTTGCTGCCCGACGCAGACAGACCTTAATATACCCGATCATGGTGGAAGTCATGAAAGCTACAGGCTTCCAAAGGGCGGCTTGGGGCTCGAGTGACGGCAGCGTCATCAACAAGTTTTTCCTCCACCTCCTCGACAACCAGCAAGTCACAGAATTCTGCGAGGCTTCAGGGAAGTTGATTCAAGCGCTAGATACCGCGTTTATGCCTCTGTTCAACAAAATCATCATGTCCGATCCCAAATCTCCTACATATCTAAGAGCCATCCATCTGCGTATGCAGTACCTAGGCGTCATGATCGACGACCCCCCACAGTACGTCCACGTCGAGTCAGTACATGCGCGAACACCTTTGTTCCGTGAGTATCTGTCTCTGGCCGAGATCGCCTTGCATACGGCCAAACGCGAGGTCAAGAACCCGGCTCACCAACTTTCATTGCAATGCGGGCTGTCATGGTACTTCTTAATCATAGCATTATTCTGTCGCGACCCCATGGTACGCGACCAAGCCATATGGATGTTGAAAGACTACCCGGGTCAGGATGGATTATGGAGCGCACGCTCTCTCTACTTATTGGCGTTGCGGAACCGCAGTGTGGAGCAGATGAACACACTCGAAGGCTCACCCTTAGAGCAGTGGCAGCGCCTGTGGCGTCGAGAATTCGTCTTCGAAGATGGCGGTGACCGCATTGTGTTCCGTTATCTTGGAAAAAATGAAATTACAGGTGTATGGGAATTGGTGGAAGAGGCAGCCGATGTCCAAAGGACCTCTGAAGATGTCCAATGGAAACGACAACCTCTTATAGGATCTGGTGGACCTCTCATGATAGATTTGTATGCACTTTTACAGTAACGGGAGATGCTTATCAGTTAAAACAGCATGACGGCAGCATCAGTACGTATGATTGTATGAGGTATCACTGCACCGGCAGCAGGTATGTTTATTATAAACTAGGGTAAGTGGAGACAAATTAATTGACATAAATCTAGAGAGTTTGGGCATGTTATGGCGAATGGCGCCGTGGCCCCCGAAAATGCAGACACGAACCTACTGGTCCAAAGCTTGCGTCTGGCACTGGAAATCTCTTCGTCAGTATGAAATCGAGAAAGAAAGAAGGAGGAATACTTACCATATCCCAGTAAACGCCCTGTTTCTTGACAAGTTCATTATGAGTGCCCTTCTCCACCACTCTTCCCTCATCAAAAACAAAAATCACATCGGCTTTTTGGATTGTCGAGAGCCGATGAGCCACAGCGATCATAGTCCGCCCATTACGAGCTTTTTCGAATGCGGCTTGGACAACCTTCTCTGACTCGGAGTCCAGTGCTGATGTGGCTTCATCCAAAAGGAGAATCTTGGGATCCCGAATCAAAGCTCGTGCAATAGCAATTCGTTGCTTCTGCCCCCCGGACATGGAGACGCCTTTTTGACCGACATCGGTATCGTAACCCTCGGGCAAAGAAACAATAAAATCGTGTATGAAAGCATCGCGACAGACCTCATGGATTCTCTCTTCCGAAACAGAGCTAGGATCAGCTATGCCGAAGAGGATGTTGTCACGCACGGTTCCCCGAAACATTATCGGCTCCTGGGCTACGAGGGACAAGTGCTGGCGATAACCATAGACGTTAAGGCTGTTGATGTTGACGCCGTTGCATAGAATGGCGCCTTGGCCTGGACCCACGTCGTAGAACCGCTCCAAAAGGGAAATAATGGTCGTTTTCCCGCATCCGGACGGCCCGACAAATGCTGCGTACTGTCCTTTGCCGATGCTGAGATTCAGGCCTTCAAAAATGGGAATGTTACGCGTGGGGTACTTGAAATAGACGTCTCGCAGCTCGACTTGCACGCCGCCATCTGTTCCAGGTATATCTCCGTTCTCCATAGTCGCGATTCGGTCCACATCCGCGGACTCTTGAACATCGTGTATGCGGTTAGCAGCTATTTTTGCCTGTGCCGCACTAGGCGCTACCGAAAGCACTTGGGCTGCCGCCTCTGCACCCTGGATGATGGCCATGAAACAAACGAAAAATGCGTCCATCTTGTACTCGCCATTGGCCAGGCGCTTGCCACCGTACCAGAAGATCAAGGCTTGACAACCAAGGCTGGCGCTGTCCGCGAAACCGAAAAGCACGGCTGTCCACTGGGCTTTGCGGCGAGCTGCTTGAACGTGACCACTTAAGAGCTTTTTGTATCTTTCGTTGATCATGTCTTCCATCGTGAAAGCAGAGACCGTTCTGATCGCGCCTATGGCTTCCGTGGCGAATTGCGAGCTTTCCATGAAGACAGCTGAGTTCATCTTGTCGAATTGTACCTCCTGTCTGTATCTCCAGAAGCCGGAAGCCAGCATGATCGGCATGGTGATGAACAAAGCGATTAATCCGAGCTTCCAACCGAAGACGAGCGCGATGATGATGCAACCCACGACAGTAAAAAGGCCGGTGAGCAAGGCCGCCAAGTTCAAACCAAAAAGTTCCTCCAAGTGTTTTGAATCACTCGCGATCCGGGAACTCAATGTGCCGTGGGAGTTCTCTCCTTTGTCGAAAAAGCTGAGTTTTTGATATAGCATGTCGGCGAGATACTGCTTCTTATACGCCGCACTGACAAAGTACTGGACATGGAGACTAGTCCAGCCCCAGAAGAGGTATGCGACGCCAGCACCCGCAGCTAAGACAAACCACATCAAGCCCCAGAAGTCTCCTCCTTTCTTAAGATCTTCACCACTCATAAGAAAGACGTCAATGACTTTGGCAAAGAGCCAAGCTTGGATCGGTGTGGCGGCTGCGGTCGCCATGCAGAAAAAGACGATTCCCAGAAAGGGAACCCACTGCGCTCGCAGCTTGTACAGAAGTTTTCCCATACTGTAGATCAGGCTTCGAGACTGCCCATTCTCCTCTTCTTGAAGAGCGACGGCAGGAGCTGGGTTTGCAACTTGGTCGTGATCGCCGAGCATCTTCTCCGATTCCACGCCATGCCCAAATGCCGGCGTATCAGGCTCTGGCCCATCATCTTGTGTCAAATGTAGCGATTGAGCGCGGACTAGGGCGCTGTAAACACCAGATGGATTGGCAATAAGGCTTTGGTGGGTGCCTTCCTCGACCGCTCGCCCATTTTTCAACACAACGATGTGATCCGCTTTCTTAATAGTTGAAAGACGGTGGGCGATGGTAATGGTGGTGCGGTTTTGCGTGACCCTATCAAGGGCCGCCTGAACTATCCTCTCGCTCTTGGCGTCGATTGCACTGGTAGCTTCATCCAGGATGATGATCCGAGGCTTTTTTATGATGCTCCTGGCAATGGCGAGGCGTTGTTTTTGACCGCCAGACAGCTTTGCCCCGCCGTCACCAACTTGAGTGTCATATCTCTGCGGAAAACAGAGTCAGAATTGTCTCATCATGCAAGAGGTGTGCAAGGAGCAAAAGCAAAGAGATCGGACTCACATCGGGTAGACGGTTGATAAACTCGTCGGCGTAGGCTTCCTGGCATGCTTCTTCAACCCGCTCACGTTTCCAGGCTTCGGGCTCATTTTCCCACTCGGTCCCAATGAGGCCATTTGCGACGTTCCTAAAAATGGTGTCGTTGAAGAGAAAAGGTTCTTGCTGGACTAGGCCTACCTGTGCCCTCCACCATTTGAGGTCGAGATCATCAAGATTATGACCCCCTACTGTAATGGATCCAGAGAGTTTGGGCTTGATGGAAACCTTCAGCTCTTTCTCTAACTGGGAGTTCTTCTCCTCATTTTGCTTCTCCTCATTTGGCTTCTCCGGTTTCTTTGCACCGATCACTTGAGGCAGAACGTGCTGCTCTCTTAGAGAGTACCACCGTTCTATCAAGCCGACAATTGTGCTCTTGCCTGAACCAGACGGACCAACAAGAGCAGTGTTTTGGCCCACCCGAATTCGAAAATTCAATTCATCCAGGACTTTAACTCCGGGTCGGCTGGGATACTCGAACGTCACGTTGTCGATAATTAAGTCTTCGGAGACTATATCTGGCTTGAGAGAACCAGGATCGGGGACAGGCGCATCGATGACTGTGAGAATTTCACAAGCAGCAACGATGGCCTTGCTGACAGCCATGAGCGGTATCGATATGCGCTCCAAGGATGTGAGAATCATCATGACCGACATCAGCACGACGATGACTACACCGGCGTTGTCGATGCCGCCGGCAATGTATCGTCGAATGCCATACCAGAAGGCCAGACCAAATGCTCCGAACACACCGAAAAACTACCTTTGAATTAGCCCAATCTCATAATTGTACGGCTTGGAGACGATTATGAAGACTTACAAGCAAGCCAAACTGAATGCCAATGAGCGGAGCGCTTTTTTGGCCATGCTTCATAGCTTCTTGCACCCGTTCCTCATAACGAGAGATTATACGGCCCTGGGCACCGCAAGCCATGACCAGCCGGATCCCTCCAAGAGCCTCACTGGCAATAGCTATCCCCTGAGCATCCGCTTTGACAGTCGCGGTCTGACCTTTAATGACGAACGGATAGACAACGCCCAAGACTACCAAGGAATACAGGACCAAAGAGGACGTCACTAAGGTGAGGTCCCAGCTCCAAATGAAAGAAACGATTAGGGCAGCCCAGATAGTGCCATTGAATTGCAGGAATGTCCCCAGGCGTTCGGAAATTCCAATCTGCAATGTGTTTGATGTTGTGGTGATAGCGGTCGCGGCTGCCCCAGGAGGCATGGAGTCGATGACGTGAATTGGTTGCGCAAACAGCGATTGGAGGTAGTGTAGGCGAATGGCTGACGATAGGCGGATACCTATCATTCTGAAGCAAAATTTATTAATCGAGTTCAGGCCCCAACGACCGATAAAAAGGCCCATGATGTATAAGGCCTGCCGACGTAAGATTCGATCGAATTCACTACGGGATATGGTGGATGATTCTGAGAAGTAGTTCGTAAACTGTCCGGTGAGTTGCCCGAAGATGATGTTCATGAGAGGCAGAGCTACACCAGCTCCGATTGATGCTAAAGAAGCAACCGCGTAGAGGAAAAAGTCCCATTTTGTCGCGTAGCTGAAGATCCGGACGTAATCGGAGAACTTTGGTGTTCGTTCAGGTCGCTTGTAGTCTTGTTCCGTCTCGCACACTTTGGTTGAGTCCGAGTCCTCGGTCATTTTGCGCATAAGGAACTTGCCGATGTGCTTAAGACAGTGAATATCAGCTTGACGACTCTAAATTCCAACCTAATTTATACAGTGAGAGCTTCGCGGCTTACTTTCGGAACTTGTCTTAGGGAAACGTTTCCTACCGGTCGCGATGATGATTACTACTAATTTTGTGATACCATGAGGTCGGTACCAGGCTCTGGCCAATCAGATCGTTTTGGGTAGCGAGGAAGGAACCAAGGAAAGATCAAGATCAAAGAAAGAAAAAAAGAGACGGATGGACAAGGACAGAGGTTTCAGAGACCATCGCATTGCAAGGCTCTCATAATTACTAATGGCGTGGCCACATTTACAGCTTTCCGACGCACGGGTCGTACATTACCGCTTTGGGGTTTTCACGAGGTGCATATGCTGCATCCTGCGGGATTTGAATGGCGCATCCTCCACCCCTGCTAGCGTCGTCAAAGCCTATACTTACTTGGGAAATCGCCATACTTGCTTAAGCAAAAAGTTCACGTCATGTTCTTGCTTTTATACAACCCAGGAAAGCTTCTCGGGAGCGGCACGACAAGTTGCCGGTGGATCTTACCTCAAATGGTCTCTTGGGCGCGGAAAACCACTTAATGTGAGACTGACTTGGCGACAACACGCAAAGAGATCCTGCGAACCAACGCTATACCTGATTAGGATATGTGCGTCTTCCATTGGCCAGCTACTTCTCATGGCGTTACTCTCTCTCTCTCGCCCCTCAACTTATATTTTGTTCTACAGACCGACAACACTAGGTAAAAACCACACCCGACCGATCAGTTTCTGCTTAACATAAGCACATCGTCGCGAATACCTTACTTCCTAGAACCTTCGAGTTCCATCCTCGAGCTAGCAGGAAATTCGTCTTGCGACCTCCTTGAATCCTGAAAGCCGGCTGGACGCAGGCCGTGGCGTTGGCTTTGGCAGCCTGGCCGAAGCGCCGGGGATTCCACAGGTGGGAGTAGTCCATTGATGGCGAGACAAAGAGGTGTGTTCATTAGAAAATTACCCAGATTCGACAACGACGAGAACGATTCAGACAGCGAGAAGATCAGCGCACTGCGACAAACTGTACGGACGCAACGTCAAGTATTCACTGTGCAGTGTATATACTACACGCTTCACTGAGGGATGCTGAACTCTACTTAACTCGAACACCGAGAACCTATACTAGCCCTCCTTAGTGAAAAGGACAGCTTCGCCGACGACCCGCCAACATACTGCGCAAAGAAACGTCACGCACCGTCGATACACCAAGCAAAAAAGAGGCAACTACCGCACGCAAAGGCAGCCACGCCAGCTGCATCCAGCAGACACAAAAGCGGCTAGAACACCAGCCTGCTCACCACGCGCTAAAAGCCCACAAAACACCATCTGTGTTCCCCGTGCAAAACATATATATGCAGGGCTGTCCGTCTCCTTATGGCCGTGGTTCTTATCTAGGGCAAAAAGCGAAAAGCAAAAAGCAAAAACATACGGCAGCTGGGATTCGCTAGTGGTCACCCACCTAACTACTAATCAGCCGGTTCGAGGCTTGTGTATGGCAGAGCGGACGGGATGCCCAATTCTCCTCGACCTATGGTCGTATGTGTTTGTAATGGCTACTGTAATGATTTATATACTACGACATTATTTCCCCTTCTCTCGAAACAACCACCACAAGCTTCAACGCCAAACAACACACAGAGCACAAAGCAAAAACACCCACAACGACCACAAAAACTACCATAGCTCATTCATTTACTCGTCCCCGTATGCCTTTGTCCAATCGACAATGTCTACATACTAGCTACCTAGCTACCTACGCTGTGCATAAGCCATCCTTCCAACCCGAACCCAAGAATCAGAGGAGAGAAAAGCCAAACCCCATTCCCCCCAAAAAAAAGAAAGGAAAGGAAAAGAAGAATGAAAAGAGAAAAGCGAACAAATTAAAAAGAAACCTAACCCCAACCCCCGAAGTTCCATGCATCACAAAGTGAGCTGGAGCCCAGAAGCCAAGTACCCTAATCGTGACCCATTCCATTCCATGCCATCCTATCCCATCGTCCCGCATGCAAACATAGCAGCGTGCACTCATGATTACAACAGAAATACCCATCAAGCCCAATACCAAAAACCCCCCATTGAAAACCCAATTTCAAACCCATGAGAATAAAGAGAATATCATCATCGCCAGACCCCATCAAACCAAAATCAATGCACCCCCGAAACCTGACTCGCTTCTTCCTCCGCCGCTCTCCTAAAATAATCCACCTGGTCCCCCTCCAACCCCGCCGTCGGCAAATCAGAGCCTAAACCGCTATCGCTCGCCGCGGGCGTACGCGCTGTAGCAGCCGGCGGCTTCTTGCCTACCATTGCCGCTTCGGTCGTCGCAGCAGCGGGCGCAGTTGTGGAAGCGACTTCTTGAGGCGGGGACTCGGGTTCTTGGGTAGGAGTAGTTGCAGTGGTAGCAGGCTCTTCGGCGGCGGGAGCGGGCTCTGGCTTCTTACTCTCGGGCGAATCCGGGTCCTGCAGAGAGTCCCGGCGCGAGACATGCTCCTCTTCTTCATTTTCTACTTCTTCCGAGCTAGCGGAGCTTGCAGAACCACCAGAGCGTTGCGTCAGCGCCGAACCCGTCACCGAAGACCCCTCGGCGTCGGAGCCATGGCCATCCTCGTGCTCGTGTTCATGCTCGCGCGGCACCTCCGTGAGTTCACCTTCGTCGTCTTCGTAGTGGCTGTCGTCGTCCTCGTCACTGGCGTAGTACTCGCCGTGGTCCTCATCAATGCCCGTGCCCGTCTCAATACTCGTATGGACTGTCGATCCCGCGTCGCTGCCATTCAAGTAGCTGCCCGTGACATCGCTGCCTGTCAGATAGCTGCCCGTGTCGTACGTGTACTCAGAGCCGGCTCCATAGCTCGTGCGTCGCTCCGTGCTGGGCGTCGTGACAAGGCTGTCGTTGTACATGCTCGGGTCCTCGGTGGCGCCACGCGACAGGCTGCCGTAGCTGCGGCGCCGCTCCGTGCCTGTCTCACTGTGGACGTCTTGCTCCGTCTCCGAAGGCTCCACCTCCGAGGGTCCCAGCTCTGACGGATCGAGCTCGTCTTCATCCTCACTCTCCCGCTCCTCGTTCAACGTCTCGTTTTCCTTGTTCGCGTCGCTCGCGACCCGCTTGGCAGTACTCCAGGAGGCCTTCCGGTAGCCAGGTTGCGTTTTGACAGAATGGCTGCGCTTAAGACCCGTGTTAGGGGTGCTATTGAGGCCCTTGTCGACCGGAGAAGCGTTGCCGTTGATCTGGCTGAGGGACAGGATGCGGCGGTTGGCAGGGTTAGCTTGCTTCTGGGTGGATTTGCGGCGAGGGGTTTGGCGAGGGTTAAGAGCCATAGACACGCCCTTGGCGACCGTGCTAGGAGGTGGTGGAGGACGGGGCACCGTTTCACCAGGCAAAGGTGCCTTGATGCCCTTGGTCATCAGCAATGCTCGGGAGTGGTCCATGATGCCATTCAGGATACGGCGCTCCAGAGCGTCGGCCTTGGCGTCCATGTGGTGGAGCTCCTCGCGACGGATGTTAAGAGCCATCTCCAGCGCAGAGACATCTGCATTGAGCTTGGACTTCTGAGCTTGCAGAGACTCCTTCTCATGACGGAGGCTCTCAACAATTTGGCGAAGCTGGTCCTTTTCGTCGTTGAGGTTGTGGATGTCTTGCTCGATCTGCTCCTTCTGAACAGTGCGGCGCTCAAGCAGCAGAGCGACTTCCTCTGCCTCCTTCTCCCTGTTCTCATGGCCCTCAGTGATAAGCCTAGTCTGAGTCTGCACGAACTGAGTGACCTCCGCAGCAGTGTTCATGACCTGCTTGTGGATCTCGTCCAAACGCTCAAGCTGCTCAGCAGACTTCGAAGCATCCGCAGCCTGGTCCAGCAGATTGTCAAGTTTCTCGTGTACCTGGGTATCGTCGTACTTCTCGGTCGGCTCCGGAGGCGCTGGGAGCAGAGCGGGCAATTTAGTGAAAAAGCTCTCTCTGAACTCCTCCGCTCTAGACTTTGACTCTTCAGCCGCAATGCGCTGCTGTTCGTGGGCGGCCTCCTGCGTTGCCCTTTGATGATCATAATGCTGGTTGACAAGCGCAAGCACTTCCTGAAGTGTAACCATGAACTTGGGATGGTTCTCGGTAAGATCTTCCTGCACAGACGTGAGAGCCGTGACAACCTTGGCAACTTCGTCGCGAGTCAGCTGGTGCTCAGCCTTGTCGGCTTCATGATTGGTGTCCATCTTGGTGACAGCTTCCTCCACCTTCGTGGTGACGTTCGATGAGTCGCCGCTCATCTTCTCGCCAGTCTCGTTGAAGGCGGCCTGCATGCCAGTGATTGAAGTTCCAAGCGTGTCGACCGCGGCCTTCAGCTCCTCAGCCGTAGCCTTGGTGCTAGCCATCATCTCCTCCTGCTGTGCAGTCTTGTCGTCGACCTTTTGCGCTTGAGCCTCCGTGAGCACCAGCATGTCGTCGTACTTGGTCATCATTTCGGCAAACTTCTCATCGAGCTTCTCGGCCATACCGCCAACAATGACTTCCTTGACTTCGTCATGCTTTTGCAGGTTCGCCTGAGCCTTCTCGCCCGCATCGGTCTTGATATCTTCGATGGAGCCATGCGCGCGCTCAAACTCGGCCTTTACGGTTTCCAGGAGTTGCTTGACATCCTCGGTGACGTTGAAGTCTCCCTTGAGAGCTTCTTCGAGACCAGTGACAGTCTCCTTGAGACCAGTGACACCTTCGCCCCCTTCTTGAAGCTTAGCGTGGATCTCATCTTTGACCTCGCCCAAGAACATCTTGACATCACCGATGTTGCTGATGATCGTCTCAGCCTCCATCTTGCGGTCATCGAAAGCCTTCGCAGTGACACTAATGTCGTTCTCATAGTTTTCCTTCAGCTTCTCGTGGCTGTCGCGGAAATCGTTAAGAAGGCCAACGACCTGTTCGATCTCGGCCTTGGAAGGGACAGTTTCAGCCTCCGGAAGAGAGGCAAACTTGTCTTTAACATCGGTGATGAGAAGCGCAATGCCGTCAAGGTCTTCCTTTGTAGCCTTCTTCGCCTGCTCTTCCTCAGAGGGTTGAAGGATCCTGAGATCGTCTACAGCGGTCTTGAGATCCGTCACAAGCACTTCGACGAGGGCGATGTCGCCCTTGGAGGCGACAGCCTCACCATCGATCTTATCCGAAAGCTTATCAATGGCCTCGCTGGTGCCCAACACCATAGCCTCGACAATCTCCAGATGCTCCTTCTTGACCGAAGTTTCGGGGTCCGGGAGGATCAAGTCGTCCAACTTGGCCTTAGTGTTCTGGAGCAGGGTTTCAATGGCATCCGTATCCTCCTTCTTGGCCACACCATCAATGAAAGCGGTGTCCTTGTGCTTGTCCTCCGAAAGGAGATTGACCGCAGCCTGGACATCCTTGAGAAGCTCCTCAACAGCAGCGAGATCTGCCTTCAAGGCAACACCGGGTGCGGGCTCGTTTAGAGGGGCAGGCGCGGGAGCAGGCTCAGGCGCAGGCTTCTGCATGTTGGCGTCCATTGACTCGACCTTGAGGTGCAGCTGGTTGAGAATAACCTCCAGCTTGTCCATGTCCTCGCGGTTGATGGCTCTCGAGACTTCCTCCATCACAGGAGCTTCCCGAGCGACTGCGGTTTCCGGGTCTTCTGCAAGCACAATCTCATTGCCAGCGGTCGTTGAGGTCTCGTCCTCGACAGTAGCCTGCTTATCGCCCTTGAGGCGGGTGATTTCCGTGTGGATGCTCTGGATGCCTTCTTTGAGAGTGTCCAGAATTTCGTAGTTGACGCTCATGTCCATCTGTACAGGCTTGTCGCCAAACTTGCCGATGTCGGTTCTGAGGCCATCAACAGCGTCGTTCAAGGCATCTAAAATCTCACCAGTCGCTCTCATTTGAGACTCAGGATTCTCAATCTTCTTGTCCATGTGCGACTGGAGATCGTCCAAGCCAAGACGGACAGTCTCGAGAATCTCTTCAGTATCAGCGCGGGATGCCATGTTGCCTGCAATGGTCTTGCGCATGATTTCGAGCTCAACCTGGATGGCTTCGATGACCTCGGCATTGATGTCGCCCCTGGCGTTTTGGGCTTGAGACTCCTTGATGCTTTCGAGACCGATCCGGAGAGCCTCCAGAATCTCTTCCTTTTCCTCGAAAGTACCGCTCTTGACAAGTGTGCCACCGAGCGTGACCCGGAGCTGCTCGATCTCTCCTTTAACAGCCTCAAGCGCCCTTTCAGAGGACTCGCCCTGGCTTGCGGCCATTTGAGTACGCAGTCCGTCGGTATGCTCGCGGATGGCATCAATGATATCGTTCTTGTCCTCCGCGCCGCCGGTCTTGACAAGCATAGTGGCCAGAGTTTCCCGAAGATGGTCAAACTCATCCGTCATCCTGGCAATGAAGTCCTCACTTGACTGTGAAGGTTGCTGCTCGGCACTCAACTTCGCTTCCAGCTTGTCGTGCAGGTTGTCGAGGCTGTCATGGATGGTATCCATAATTTCGTCCCTGTAGGAAGCGCTTCCGCTCAGGATAGCATCGCGGACCGCATCAAACTCAGCCTTCATGGCCTCTTGCATTTCCTCGTTCAAGGGCTCCTCCTGGCTGCGGTTGCCGATTTCGGTCTTAAGGTTGTCCAAACCAGCAGCAAGGGCCTGGAGAATCTCCTGCTTGTCGCCGTTTGCCGAGGGTATCATCTGAGTGGCCATCGACTCCTGCAAATGCTCAAACTCAGCCCTGATGTAGTCAAGCATCTCAGATCTGTTCAGTGCTTGGTCCCCCTGGGGGCCTGCAGCGACATAAGCCGCAACATCGATGCGAAGAGCCTCAAGGCCGCTCTTGACAGTGTCGACGATTTCGTCCTTGCCAGTGACATCCTGAGCGCGATCAACGTATGACTCGATCTCGTTGCGGAGAGCCTCGAGACCATCCTTCATTGCGTCGAGTACCTGCTCCGTGTCACGACCGTTGGCAGAAGAGTATGCCTTGAACTCGCCGCGCATGTCGTTGACAAGCTGCTGAAGCCTGTTAAGCACTTGCTCGCTATATCCTCCGAATGGTCCCTCTTCAAATGTCGCCTTCATAGCATTGGACAGATCCTCCTGAGAAATCTCGAGTTCGGGGCTGAAGTTCAGTCCATGAGTTTCGAGGCCCTCCCTGACTGCGTCCAGGACATCGTGACGGGTGACACCAGGATCCCGCGACTGTGAGGCAAGAGCAACCTGCATCGAAGGCCTGAATTCATCCAAGCATTCTTTGACAGCACGAAGAACCTCCTCCCGGATCTCATAGGCCTGGCTCTGCAATTGCGGAGGGTTGAAGTGCTGCATAGCATCGGCCATGGCGTCCATAATATCCTCGCGGCTGATATTGCTGGTCTGTGATGCAGGCACCAGGGCGCGGTGTTGCTCGAATCCTTCCCTTAAACAATCAAGAATCTCATCTCGTTCGAGACCAAGCTGCTGGAGCTGTCCTTGGGGCTTGACCACTTCGTATGCTTCCCTAACCGCAGCCGTGAGATCATCTTTGTCGATGGAAACTTCCGTCGCAGGCGGAGGATTGTTCAAACCATGTTCAGTAAGAGCATGCTTGACAATCCTGTAGATCTCCTGGTTATCCGTGGGTTGGTGCGGTACCATGGCATTCTGCTGCAGAGCATTGTCCATGTGATCGTGAAGCTCCGCAAGGCCCTCCCGTACGATGCGAGCAATATCCTCCTTCCGTTTTCCATCCGTCAAGGCAAGCGCACCACTGCTGTTGGGCGTTAAATCGTCGAACCTGCGAGCGATATCCCGGCCCATGCCCATTACTTGGCCACGTATATCCCGAACGCCAGCCTTGACTTCGGCAGTCATACCGCTGTTACCGGATAAGCTGTGCTGGATCTCCTTGAGCAGTTTGAGCAAGTCGGCGGTGGCGGCCTCTGTGGCCTTCGAACCAGCATACGGTTTTGACGTATTAGCGTCGTTGCCCAATCCTAGCGCGGCGTTGATATCCCTTGTCGCCCTAGCAACCGCACCTGCTGAATCTGAGCCATTACGCTCGCTCTTCGAATCATCGCCGCCATGAGTGATGAGAGCCCGGCTCTCTGAACCACCCTGTTTGATGAATTCGACCAGCTCGCCGACCTTCTTCGCAGCCTCGGTGGAGTCATGGTTGGCCTTCTCGAAGAGGCCATTAAGTGTGTTGACTAAGCGGTCTTGACCCTCCTTGGTGACCATCTCCCGGATGATCTTTTCCAACATTGCCACGCTAGCGGCTCCCTCGATGGAATATGGGCTAGGACTGCCAACTCTTTCATCAAAAAATGGCGAACTGATTCTAGGAAGCGAAAACGTCTTGTTCGTCGTGGGCGGCGTGCCAGGGGCGGTGAAGCTGTTGGAACGCGAATGCGCAAAGGGTGGGTTCGGAGGGGGGAAAGACGGCTGGTTACCGATATTGCTGACAAGCTCTTTCAGACTCTTCCGGATATCCTCGTCGCGTGCATTGGTCGCTTCCTTGAGGTTGATGAGGTCCGCGGCATTGTCTTTGCTTCGTCGGCTCAAGTTCGTCATCTCACGCTGCAAGTTTGCGGCAATGGTGGCAATCTCCCTAATTTGGGCTGACATGCCATCGTTGTCACGGGCGTCACGAGACGGTAGAGAACTGGGAGTACGAGGGCGAGAGCTTGGGCGAGGGCTACGAGGGCTGCGAGGACTGTTAGGGATGTTGAGCGGAGGTGGAGGCTCCAAGTGATCCCGAACAGGCATTGCCTGCAGCGCCAGCATGGTAGCCGACGGGGGCGTGTTCTCACCCGCCCAGATACCCTTGTGCTGGGACCTGCTGGAAGTCGGGCGCAGACTCGGTGTATCCTTGAGGAGTTCGGGGTTCAAGGAGACGCGAGACGGCGTCTTGTCCGGAGAGATAGGAGGGGAGTCCGTGTCGTGATCCCGAGCAGGGCTAGGACTAGGCGCGCTCTTCCGACTGCCCGGCCTCTCCGGAGACCTGTCCGGCGACCTGGTGGAGTGGAGTATGCTTCTGAAGTCGCGCATGCTGGTGTCCTGCAGAGACTGCATGCGCTTGTGAGCGGCGCCCTTGATGAGCGACCTCTCGGGCGACTTGGGCGGCATGGGGTTGACGGTGTAAGCAGGATCATTTTCGCGAGCCTTCTCCTCAAGGGCCTTTGCGGCAGAGGCAATGGCGGCCGAAGTGTTTGGGCGAGTGGTGAGGGGAGAGCCGGGGTGCAGAGGAAGAGGTGGAGGCGCACGTTCCGGATCTGAGCTGTCCCACCTGGAGAAGCGGAGACGACTGGTTAGTGCCATGGTCGCTTGTGATCTTCGGGGCATCCCAGAAGGCGGGCCAGACTTGACGTAGACTGAATAATGAGGCCGAAAATCATAGCACAGCTTTTACTTACATGGGAATGTTTAGCCTGCTGCCATCGGACGAGAAGGAATTCTGGTGCTTGACAAGCATGTCATGGCCGTCGTAGGTGCTGCCGCGCCTGCTGGAAGACATGGCGAAGCGTGGCTAAGGAGTCGCGCGCAGAGAGGGGGTATCTTGGTTGGAGGAACGGCGGCAACGAGGAATGGGCTAAGGAACGCGCGGGAAAAAAGTCAAGGCGCGTCAGAAAGCCAATGTCATTATCTTACGGGCGGGGCCAATTTAGCAGCAGCTGGTGGCGGGCCGGCGCGCGCGGGTATCAAGGCGGGAAGGCGTGCGCTTGCGGGCAAACGAAGCAAGAAGAAGACGTCAAATTCGTGAGCTGGTCGTGGTCGAAGGGGCGGGAAATCTGGGGGAGTTGTAATAGTTGAGCAGGAAGCAGGGACAGGCTTGCGCGCGGCTTTGCGCTTGGGGGTGGCAGGGTTGGTAAACAGTAAACACGCTAGTGAGCATTGGCAGGGCAGGAGCGGTCACGGCGATCAAGTGCGGCAAGCGGGCAGCGGCTGGCGCAAATCGATAGGAGGCTGGGGGCCACACGTCACATCTATTTTTCCCGTCGTGCAGCAGAAGCCCTCGCAGCGCGCAATTTGCGCCAAGCCAGCCGTGCCTGGTGCCTGTCGTTCCTGTAAGTGTCTGGACTTTGCCTCAGGAAGCGCCCGCCCGCTGAGGTGTCTACTACATACGCGCGAGCGCAACGCGTCTGCATCCCAATGGCCCCCTCAAATAGTAACTATGCATCGGCGGCGGGCGGGGGTCAAAGTGATGAGAAAGCACGCGCGACGGGGGCACGGGGGGCTCGAAGCGTTAAAGCGCCGGCCCGAAAAATGCGATCACCTGCCCGCAGAGACCCGGAGAGGCACAAAAGGCTTGGCGCCCGGAACAACAGTAAGGCCGCGCTCGCTTCACACGCTGGCGCGAGACACATCCGAAAAATTAGCAACGACGACAAGCCGTATCACGACACGCAATCGCTCAACTAACGACAGTAGGCAAGATGAAGTGTACGTCGGACCCTGCGATGAGACGTCTCCAGAAGCCTTGCTAACGTGCTGCGCCTGCAGTCCTCAAGGTCGGCCGTGTCGCCATCATCACCCGGGGCCGCTATGCCGGCAAGAAGGTACGACAACAACAACAATCTTCCCGCGGACGCACTGCCGCTGCTGCACTACTCGCCGAACCCAGGACGCGCGGAAAGAGGAGGAAGAGATGGGAGGGCCCACCACCGCGGGAGGACAATTGCATGGAGCAACGGGACGGATTCAGCAACAGCGCGGACCAACATCAGCAACAGCAGCAGCAGCAGTGGCAGGCAGAAAGCATGCATGCACACATGAAGAGCGGAAGTTGACATACGGGTGTTATTCTTGCAGGTCGTGATCATCCAGCCCCAGGACACCGGCTCCAAGTCGCACCCCTTCCCCCACGCGCTCGTCGCCGGTATCGAGCGCTACCCCTCCCAGGTCACCAGGCGCATGTCGAAGGCGCGCCAGACCAAGCGCTCCAAGGTCAAGCCTTTCATCAAGACCGTCAACTACAACCACCTGATGCCCACCCGCTACACGCTCGAGCTCGAGGGCCTGAAGGGCGTCGTCACCAACGACACGTTCAAGGAGGTTTCGCAGCGCGAGGACGCCAAGAAGACGGTGAAGAAGGCGCTGGAGGAGAGATACCAGAGCGGAAAGAACAGGTGGTTCTTCACTCCTTTGCGTACGTCTTCCATTTCCCCTTCTCTTTTTTCATCTGGTTTTGCGGACAATTTTTGGCTGACTGGTTGTTCTTCGTTCTGCAGGTTTCTAAGCGTCTCGTTTCTTACGGTTATGTGGCATTGCGGTGGGACACGGCTTTCGGGTCCGGCGACAACAAAAAAATGTAGCTGGATATTCAATCCATTGAGCAATACTGCATAGGGTCAAACTCCTCCACGCTTGTCGCACCCTGTCGAAGTGATTGCCGGGAAACACAGACACAAACACACGGGACCTATGAAGGAACGGATTGCGGGCGGGCGTAGGACTCCATTTGCCAAGTCTTAGAGCTTGATAGTCTGTACGCCAGTCGTCGAATTTGAAAAAAAGCTTGCCGAAACTCCATGAGCTCGCCGATCTCCATAAGCTTGTTCAAATCTCCCCCAAACTAGCTTGCTTGCCTGCCTGCATGCCCACAATTCTCGTCCGCCTACTCCAAGATAGCCGCCGCCGCCGCCATAACAACAGCAACAACAACAACTAAACCCACAACCCACCCAACAGACAGCGCTCTTCCCACTCACCCAACTACCTACCAACCAACCAACCAACCAATTTACCTACCTAACAAAGCACCCAAACTGACGATCCCGCAGACTCTCCATCTAGTTTCCGAGCTCATCCGATGCCATCACCCCCAGCATCCCAGCATCCCAGCATCCCAGCACCAGCCCCGCGCTTGAGGTTTCAGACCCAACGCAACCCAGTCCCATCGACCGATCCATCTCCGAGCTTCGCGTCCCGTCACCACTCCTGCCGTGCCTCCCACATACTATACCGTAAATCGTGTCGCTCGCACCCGTGGGCAGCAGGGCAGAACGCAAAAGCGCCATCGCACGCATCCGCTCCAGCCCGCCCTGCTCGCGTCTCGATCCTACGGAGTAGGAGTAGGAGTAAACCCTCGTAAGTACTGCAGCAGACTCGATCGCAATTAAAGACGCGGACGCATTCTCGAGTCTTCCGCTCTAAATCTAGTCGATTGCGACCGCATCAGCATGTCGCCATAACTCTAATCGATAGGTATTTGATAGAGAGCCAGAGGTCTTTTTCGTTTTTCCCGCACTTAGATAGGATAGAGCCTATCAGGGACCGGAAAAGCAAACCCGTTAGTCCGTCCACACAGCAGTGTACATGTCACCAACACCCACTCCCTCATTGCATCTCGATAGGCTCCTCGAATGCGCAAGATATCTACACACCAAGCTCCTTTGAGTCTATTATTCAGTAACTAGGTCGTGAATACGGTACACTAAAAAGGTGGCAAATGAGGCTGCAGCAATACAACAACACAGTCGGAATGACGAGGATGGAGATGACCGAACAGCGCGATCTGGTGGGAGCGGGAAAGAGGAAATGGCTGTCTCAACAGCCGGAAACGTAGAGAAACAGAAGAACAAAACAATGCGACATCTACTGGTAGTTCGCCTTTTCCTGGGCCTTGTTCTTAGCCTCCTCAGCCTTCTGTTTCGCCTCCTCCTTCTTCGGTCCCAGGTAGTCGGCGACGAGCTGGAAAAAGTCGGCCGTGATCTTCAACTCTGTGCTAACGATGGCCTTGGCCGTGGTGATGAGGCCATTGCCGCCCGTCTTCTGGTACTCGTCGTCGTATGTCCTGAAGACGTAGTCTCTGCCCTGGCCGGCGAAGCGGAGGGGGAACAGAGCCACGTCCAGCACGTTGTCCTTGATGGCCTTGGTGTCTTGCTTCACAATGGGGAAGCGCGACTCGACCTGCGTGAGGCCGTTGTCGGCCAGACTGTCGGCGCGCGCCACGTACGGCGCCACAAACCCATACGGCTTCTCCAGGTACGGCACAATGGGCTTGCCGAAGCGGTCGTACGCCGCGTGGCTGATGTTGAGCGATTTTTGCCCGTACGGGTTCGACTTGTAGGTGCTGATGATGTCGTGCACGACCGGGTACGACTCGAGGTGCTGTTCAGGGTTGTTGCGTCAGTCACCCGCAGTTGGTGCGGATGGCGTCAATGGAGCTTACGTTGAGGAAGTGCGAGGCAGGCTTGTCGCCGTTGGTCAGAGGTTCGCCCATTGTTGCGTTGTTGGTGTTGGTGGTGGTTTCTTCAGCGTGGGGCATGTGATGGACTGCGTGCGTGGGCGATGTTAGAAAGAGAGAGAGAGAGAGAGAGAGATGGAGAGAGAAGGAAGTGGTGGTGATGGTGGGAGGAAGAAAGCAGCAGCAAAGTGACGGGGCGGACATACAAATTATGTGTGTGTGCGGAGACAACTGCGACAACTACGTTGCTGCGAATCGGCGGGGCGGGAAGTGTTATCTGTGGCTCGTCAATAGGCTGGCAAAGAATGGACGGGACATTCCGCATACACACCTTGAGGATTGGATGCAATGGAAGGGAAAGAAGCAAGCGGACAGGAAGCAAAGAGGGTTGTTTAAGGTAGGGGCAGCCCGCACGCAACTCTCTCTTCTGGCGCTTGACATGTGAAAGCGCACGGGCCGTGCGACACTGACGCACGCGGTAGAGGATCGCGGCTTCCCAGAGCCCCGGGCCAATCTCGACCTTTTGCTGCGTGGAAATCAGGGTAGGCTCTTATCATGAGAGTATATCTCGAGACACTCTACGGCCACGAGTAGCTACGTACCTAGGTATCCACGCACGTACACTGTACACACACAAGTTGCCGTCATTACCTACTGTCGCTCTCAACTTTTCTCTCTCCACTCTCTCATCTCGGCACCGGCCACTCTCTCCGGTCTGTGGCGTCAGGCACGGCCTGCAAGGTCATGGTGGAGGTGCCTCCTGCCGCTGCATCTCGTCCCTTTTCTGGTTGCAGCTTCCGGGGAGACGGCGATGAAAGTAGGCTAGAGCGGCATCGAACGCGGCGCGCACGTCACCCGCCGTGGAGACTGAGGTAGATTCTTGCATGTGATATCGACTGTGCTCGCCATCTCCCTTCTCCATGGCGACCACGGTCTGATAGATGGCTCCCACTCGCATGTTCGGACCTCGCCTCCTCGCCCGGCCTTCCAATGGCTAATCAATGCCCTCGTGTCCCCCCTGCCGAGGATGCGGCCCATTCGAATTATCAAATACCTAGGCTCTCTCTTCATTTGCACGAGCTCGCATGGAATGGGGAGCAGAGGCATCCATGGCATGCTACTCTACGCCACGTTCCCCTGCACTCCTCATGCCCATTGAGCAGATCATGCAATGGGCTGATGTAGAAAATATACGGACCCGGGGCGGCTAGAGTACCTAGGCAGGCATGAGGAACAGTCAATAGCATCAGCGGCAGAAGACCAGGCAGGGCCGCGTCTCCACGCAGCCAGCGCCACCACCGCACCAAGACACCAACAATCATCATCCCTCCTTCTGTGCCTCCTCCACATTTACGTTTACGTCGACCCCGACTTTTTATCTTTCTCTTTTTCGATGTTTCACCCCCTCCCTCCTCCTTCACACCACTGCTGCGTGCGTGGCGCTCTGGGGTACTTGGAGTGACCTTCACGTGCTTCGATGCAATCACTCCCGACGATCTCTCTGGCCCGCCGACCCCGACCTCCCACCTCCGCCTGAGGTTACTCCGACGTAAGCGACGGGCCAACCCTGCTCAACAATCGCGATATGCACCAAGGCGTTGAGGCTCATCGTGGGGCAGCCAGTGCGACACTCAACGGGCGCCAACGTTGGCAGTTGCTGGTCGCCGGGAAGGTTTGCCGATCAAGAGAATCGTCGAATTAATCTGCTGGAGAGACATTGATGCTCTTTTCAGCAGCACTTTAGAGATGATGGCGTAAGACTGAGGTATAACCACAGTACTTATACAAAACACCAACGCCCAATCGCACGCCTCCCCGCCCCTCTTGGCTCTTCCCACCAACCACAACCCCGTCGCGCTTAACCGGGTGAATCCCGCCTCTCGCCCGGGTGCCCATGTATCCGTAGTCCGCACATCTGGAGCGCAGGCGAACGTTCCAGCATACCCATGCCCACGCAGCTGTATAACAGGGGCGATAACCCAACCGCACCTAGGCAGCCGGGAAAACGCACCACGGCAACGCGAAGAGACGTCCAGACGGCCCCCAAAGCGCACCCCAACCCATCCACTTGATAACAAGCAAAGGGCTGCCTCCCCGCCGATCGTCAAGCCATGGTTCCAGTCCCGCCGTGCCGTTCCCTTCGTATCGCCCGACGCGGCGGGCGACGGCAGTGCGAAGCAGCAGCTTCTCCGCGCATGCATGCGGCGCGCGGCCTGCGTTGAACGGGGCGGCGAGCTGTGGCCGCTGGCGTTCGCCTATCTCTGGAGCTGCGTTGCGCGCCGCTGGCCTATCGCTGCGGCTTGCGATATCAGCCTGCCTGCCTGCCTGCCTGCCTGCTTGTCGGCCTGTGGATGTATGCGGAAGGGAGCCTGCGCTGCGACGCCGGCTGCAGCCCCGCAAAACGTGGTTGGTGTTGCGAGGAACGGATCGGGTGCGTGCTTGCGTGTGTGCTGTGCTGCTGCTGCTGCTGCTGCTGCTGCTGCTGCTGTGAAGAATGATTGTGATGGAAGTGGTTTCGCGCTGGAGTTCGATTTCTCTTTCTCTGTTTTTCATCGTTGATTGAGTGAGTGAGTGTCGGCGGAGTCGTGTGTACCCATACATATACACCACCACCACATCACACCACACCATCAGCAGTAGCAGCAGCAGCAGCCACAGCACAACCCCAGATCGCACCCCACGCCCTCCAGCACCACCACCACCACCACCATCTCACTAAGCAAACCAAACCACCCCCAAAACTAAACCCGTCCCAACCCAACCACCCAACCCCGCACCCCACCCCACCATCCTGAGACACATCCACACATCTACTCCACGCACGCACCGTACCTTCGTCATCACACCACCTCCGTCATCGTCATCGCTGGCTCACTGCTTCGCCACGCGCACGTTCCGTCCCCTGTTCGTCTCTTCTGCTCCTTTTCTCTGTTCCCCCTTGTCCCGGGCCGAGGGGCCCGTCGCCGGTTCCGCGGGGGGTGTGTGTGGGGGGGCATGGAGGGGGTGGTGGGCGGGTTTTGCTTTTAGGGCTTTTGCCTGCAGCCAGGGGAGGGGGAAAGCAGGAAGGAAGAGTGAAGGAAAGGGAGGGTGTGGTTGGATACCTCAAGTGTGGGGTTCAGTCGATTGGATTTTGGCTATGCTGGATACGTCTACGTCTACATCTGATGGTGCTTGGGGGTGGGAAGTATGCTGTGCGTATGGGGGTGGTGGTGGTTGGTGGTTTGGCGGTGGGGGTTGATGCTTGATTCAGAGTGTTGATTTAGAGGGTTTAGGTAGGCCTAGATACTGTGTATGCTTATAGGTTGGTTGTTCTTTGATATTACTGCTAGTGTCGTTTGCGGTGTGGTGGGAGTGTACTGTGCTCGGCTGGTATATGATCAGTTGTTTTTAGTTTTTACATTTTGTGACTTTGTGGAGATGAACTATTAATGCTCTTTAAATTCTATAAAGGCAAATAAGCACTACCTAACCCGAAGCTAAAGCCACCTGGTTATTATTCCATTTCGATCCTATCTCCTTCCTATATATAATCCCCACAACAACACCTCTCTATCCCCGTCCTGGTACATCGATAATACTATTTGGCATGTTTATAAACGATTCGGTCGCCAAGACGTGCTAATGTGCGAACATCTCCTACGAAAGCACTTGTCACCTTTGGTAATCCACTCCTAATAGAGCTTGAGATCACCTCGACGGTAAGCTTTGCAGATCAATCGAAAGTTCTCGCCAGTATCGAGGGGGTTTCTTCCTTGAGCTTGCCGGCACGAATGGCGTGGCGACCGAATCATTCACAAACATGCCAAATAACTGACCACTAGAAAACACACATATAAAAAGAAAAAAAGAAAAA
>NW_022983529.1:0-219011 GCF_010093885.1 Aplosporella prunicola CBS 121167 | reverse complement strand
AAAAAAAAAAAAAAAAAAAAAAAAAAAAAAAAAAAAAAAAAAAAAAAAAAAAGAAGTAGAAACCCAGCATTAAACCATCAGCTAAAACCCTTCCCATTCCCTCATTTTTAAGGAAAGAAACAAAATCCTATACTTCTTATAGTACAGTATTGCGTACAAGCTTCACGCGCTAGAAAGCTTCTTAGAAGAGTAAGAGTCGGTTCGGTTAACTTTTGCGAGTTGAGGATAGTTATTTGTGAATGGTTTTTAATGTTGGCTGGGAAAGGTATTAGATAGGAATTGTAGAGTTTGCGGATAGAGCTGCTATGCTACTTACTGCTCTTACCCACCTGGACAAGCGCTGGTAAGGGGTCTATATACTTAGTTAAAGAAGGAGGAAGGAGGAAGGAGGAAACTAAGTACCTACCTAGGCAGCCGTCTCCACCGCACTTTCCACAACGCCCTCATAGCGCCAGCGCCTAGCAGACCCAGCAGAACCAGCAGGCACGCGGCACGCAGGAAGACTATCCCCCACCGTCTGGTCCTCACCTGTCCTTCCTTCACTTTTCCTTCACTTTTCCACACTTTTCCACAAACTCCCCACACCACACCAAGAATTCACAAATCTCACACAAAGCCCAAAAACGTCCGTTTTATTTATCCGTCTACTACCTAGCTAGCTACCTACTTACCTGCCTACCCACCACGTAATCGTACAACCGTCTCCCCTTCCCCTGCTCCTTCTCTTCCGCCTCTTCCTCCTCTTCACACCCGAACCCAACGCAACCCAACCCCCCAGCCCAACCGCAACGCAACTACACGGAACCAGACAGGAACCACGAAAACGACAACCACGGAAACAACCACGATAACAACCACGATAACAACGACAACAATCAGGTAGCCAGCTGTGCGAAAGAGAGGGAAAGGAAAGAACAAAGAAGCGGGGTGACACCTACGGAGCAGATGCACGTGCCGTTAAGGAAAGAACGAGAGGGGAAAGGGGAGAGACAGAGAGATGGATGGAAATGGAATAATAGCGCATGAAAAGAGGAAAGAAGCTACCTAGAGCCAGAGCTAGAGCCAGAGCTAGAGCCAGAGCCAGAGCCAGACGAGAGCAACGCAGAGCAGAGCAACGTACCCCCGCAAAAAACAGCCACTTCCCTTCGCTTCCCTGCCCCAATCTGCTTCACTCTCAACCTCTATCTCAGTCTCAATCCCTGCCAACGTCCACACCCACGACCACGCAAATAAACCCCCCCCCAAGCCAAGCCAAGCCAGGTCAAGCCCAAACGATACCAAACCAACCAATTAATCCAAAAAAAGAAAAAGTCCCATTGCCACCCCAACGCCCCAAAACGCCATCGCCCAACGTCAATGCCTGGTCCGTCTTGTATGGCTGTCTGACTGACTGACTGACTGTCCGTCCCAAAGACGCGTTCCCGGCATTCGTCCAAAACCCACGCGTGCAGCGCACTCTAGCCCACAAGATCAAAACAACAACACACGCGCGCGCGACGCTCTACCCAGTCCAACTCACTCTTCCTCACTAATCCTCACTCCTCACCCCAAACTCAAGCCGCGACAACCCCCTCGGGCACAACAGCCTGGCTCGCAATCTCGCCACCAGCGCCCTGCTCCGCCCAATCGCCCCAAAGCCCCCTCTTCGCACGCATACGGATCGGCGCGCCCAGCGCCCCCGTCGCCTGCTCCACCTTGACCGCGTCTTTGGTAGCCAGGACCAAGCACTCGAAGAAGAGCTTGGTTGCGTCGCGACGGCTCGTGCTGCGCTCGGGCAGCATGTCCTGGAAGAGGACGGAGCGCTCACGGCGCTGGCCCGGCGACGCCTCTGCTTCCGGCCCGAACTTCTCGCGCAGGAGGTGCACCGCGTGCCGCGTCTGCACCGACACCGGGCCCGTCTCTTCCGGGTGCAGCAGCGGGGCGGTGGTTTCGTCGAATTCGGCGCCCGGGAGCGGGCTCGCGGCTTGCGCTTCGTCGTCCTCGATGGCCTGGATCTCGGGGATCGTTTCGTCGCCTGCGGCCGGCACTTCGCCTAGGTGCTCCTCCTCGGCCGGCCGCAGCAGCGACGTGTCGCCGCCGGCTGCGCCTGCGCCAAAGTCGAGCGTCGTGTCGTTGCCGACGTTGAGCTGTGGGACTTCGGTGCTGGGCTGCGCCTCTTCTTCCTCCTCTTCTTCGGCGCCCGTGTCGCGCTTGCGCTTGAGGTCGCCCGAGCGGCGCACCACTTCGAGGGAGAGGATGCCGCGAAGCTCGGGGGCCCAGCCTTGGCTACGGCCCTCGCCCAGGATACTGGAAACGAAGCCGCCGCTCTTCTGCATGTTCATGAGTGCGAGGAGCATAGGGTCGCGGGGCAGGAAGGTGGCGGGCTTGGTGATTTTCGAGCGGTCGTCCTGCTGCGCGCGGATCTGGCTGGAGGCCAGCTCAGTGGCCGCATCAGCCTGCAGCACTTTGCGGCGCTTGGCGCGCTGGGCCTGCTGCGCGAATTCCTCTTCCGGCTCGGCGATGGTGGTCTCTTGGTCGAAGTGGAAAGTGTCCTCGAGCTCGCGCACAACGCTAGAGCGCGCGGAGGAGAGGGGCGACACGGTCTCGCGCTCGAGACGCTCTTCTTCGAGCAAGGTTGGGGTGGCAGCGCGCGGCGTCTCTTCGCCATCCTGGTGGAAAGGCTCATCCATTCCGCCCATCGGGATGTCGTCCTCGGGAAGCGGCTCAGCGGTAGGCAGGATGGAGTCGTCGGGACCCTCGCGGAAGTCCAGCTCGAGGCCATCGTCCTCGAGGAGTTTGGGGCTCTCTGCCATCTCCTCCTCAATCGGCCTCGGGGGAGGCGCATCACGGCCGATTTCGATGCTTTGGTCCATGGTAACATCCGGTCCTTCACTAATGTCGAGGTAAAGGTCATCGTCACCGAGCTGAAGGGTTTCCTGGGCGGCGCGATCCTGAGTATCAAGCAAATACTGGCTTGGCGGCTCCAAGAGGGTAGGGTCGCGCCGACCAGTCTCAATCTCGGGTTCCTGTGATAGGAGCAGAGAAGGATCGGGCATTGGGGCCAGCAAGTCGAGCTCGGTCAGTACATCAGGAAGGGTCAGCGAGGCGGGGTTCACGGCCTGGGCCTGGTTGACGGGCAGATCGACGTTGCCAGGACGGAAGGCCTTGTATGATGTCAGATTCGATGCGACGAGATGGAGGCGCAAAGACGTACCAGCTTGATCTTCATGAGCGCCTCGTTGCAGTCGTCGAGCAGATAACGCGCCTTTCGGCTGTAAATCCTGACGACACCAAGCAGCAGCTGACCGCTCAGACGCAGGGCCATTGGCGCCTGGCCCTGGTCGACAATGGCGTTGACGCTGGTCTCGATGTTGGACTGGAGAATGTTGCTCTTGGAGAGCTTGCGCTCGAGGTTGGCGGCGAGCCAGACGCGAGCCAGCGGCCCGGTCTTGGAGAGGAGGGTCTCGGAATAGAACATTATTAGGGATCGAAAGATAAAAGTTGATGGTGGATCGAGAGCGACGCGGCGGGAGTCGGAGTCGCGCGACGCGTGGGTTTAGGATTTTGCGACGCGCCGGGCGGGCACAGCGGTCGGGCGCGTGCAGTAGCACAACGCGCGAAAAAAGAGTATCGGGTTGATCGGGGGAGCGGAGGGGTTGGCGGTAGCAATGGGCGCGGGGTGAGTCTGGCGACGATGGTGGTGGTGAGGGGGAGTGCAAGTGCACTGTGGCTGGGGGACTCGGTTTCTCGTCACGCCAAGACCAGTGAGACAAGGCGATGAACACAGCTCGATGAAAGTCGCTGGCTGGCGTGTGCGGTAAAAGGACAAGCGGCTGAAGGTCTGTTCGGTCGTAGACCGCCACACTTGTCGGTCGCTGGCCGGCAGTGTTCCAGCGATGATCTAGACACTTAACCATCTATGTAGTATGTAGAGAGGTACACTGCCACTCGCTCCCTTCCACCGCAACCAACCTACACCACCACACACCTTTTTCTCGCCCACGACTGTCCTGTCCTCGACGCCTGCCTCCCATGTCATAGGCTTCGAAATACTCAAACTGCCCCTCCCGAGTCTCTCGCTGCCCCGCCACCCTTGGTCCGTAGCTCGCCCTTCGGCCATGAAAACATGTCAAGAGGCGCTTCTCCCGGTCTTCCAATCTACAATGCCGACTCTTCGTCGTTGCGCCCCGCCTCGCCCGCTCTGAACCTGTCTCCCGCAAATTCGCGCCCTCCGTCCAGGCGGGCGCGCAGCAGCGCAGCTGGATCGGTACTGCTCCCATCCCTGTGGAAGCCCCTAATGGCCTTGCGCTCCGCATGCTAACCCGCCGCCCGTCTTTGTGTGCAGAACATCACCTCAGCCTACTCGATCCTGTCGCCCGAAGAAACCGCAACCCAGCTTTCCACCTCCCTGAAATCTGGCCTAACGCCCTCCGAGGCGTTGGCGCGCATCCACGACCATGGCACCAACGAGCTGCCCCACGAGGAGCCCGAGCCGCTGTGGCTCCGCTTCCTCAAGCAGTTCCAGGAAACCCTGATATTGCTCTTGCTCGGCTCGGCGGGGGTTTCTTTCATCATGGGCAACTACGAGGACGCTGTCAGCATCACGGCCGCCGTCACCATAGTCGTCACTGTCGGCTTCGTCCAGGAATACCGTTCGGAGAAGTCGCTGGAAGCCCTGAATCAGCTGGTGCCGCACTCGGCGCATGTGCTTCGCGGCACCTCGCTCAGCATTCCGAAGCGGAGCCCATCACCGGCGTTCAACAAGGAAAATGGCAGCGCTGGAGCATCGACAGACAGTTTGGATACGGTCGCAGCCCTGGAGGCCGCAGAGGGAGCGTCGAGTACAATCTCGGCTACTCAGCTCGTGCCGGGCGACCTGGTGCTCTTTCACACCGGCGATCGTATCCCCGCCGACATTCGCATCACCCACGCTGCAGACCTCTCCATAGACGAGTCCAACCTGACTGGCGAAAATGAGCCGGTTTCTAAGAGCCCTGATACGCTTGACCGCGAGGCCATGAGGAAGCCCCTCGATGCGTCTCCGCGGACCCCGTTTTATGCATCCCCGGCTGCGGGCACCGTTGGCGCAGACATTCGGTTAAACGATCAGACCAACGTCGCCTTCATGGGTACGCTGGTTCGCTCCGGATATGGCCAGGGCATTGTCATTGCTACCGGGCCCGACACTGAGTTTGGTGCCATTTCTGCCTCTTTGCAAGAAATCGAGAGCCCGCGGACGCCACTGCAGCTCTCCATGGACCGCTTGGGCAAGGATCTCAGCTACATGTCATTCTGTGTTATTGGTTTCATCATGCTGGTCGGCCTTTGGCGAGGATGGCAGTTCTTGGAGATGTTCCAGATCGGAGTGTCTCTCGCAGTCGCCGCCATCCCCGAGGGTCTTCCAATCATTGTGACAGTCACTCTGGCTCTCGGTGTCTTACGGATGTCAAAGAGAAATGCCATCGTGAGGAGACTACCTAGCGTGGAGACGCTGGGTTCGGTCAACGTGGTGTGTACTGACAAAACAGGTAAGAAGCATAGAATAGCTGTTAAGATCGTCCCCAAGGGGGCGAAGCGCACGTGAATAGTCGCACTAACAATGAACGCAGGCACGCTTACTACAAACCACATGACGGTCACCAAGCTCTGGCACTTTGATGACAAAGAGCCTATGGACGTCCACCGTAAACAGGGGTCGGCCGCCCTCGACCCGGCGACGCGCACCGTCCTGCGCATCGGCAACATAGTCAACCATGGCCGCCTCATCAGCCCCGCTGCCGCCTCTAATGCCACTGCTGCCGTCTTGTCGTCCACCATGGGCGGTGACGATGCCTCTGGCGCTAAGAGCCGCTGGGTCGGTCAGCCTACTGATGTCGCACTTCTCGACCTCCTAGATGAATTTAGTGAAGATGATGTCCGCGAGCGCATCGGCCATCGCCGCAATGAGACACCCTTTAGCTCCGAGCGTAAGTGGATGGGCTGTGTAGTGCAAGGGAACCCCAACGCCGGCTCCAACTCTCAAGACATGGCGTACATCAAGGGCGCCTTGGAGAAGGTGCTGGCACGTTGTGACATGTACATCACGGCCCAGGGCCGTGAGGTACCCTTGGACGAGGCGCGGCGCCGCGAGGCCGTTGCCGCAGCAGAGAGCATGGCCCAAGACGGGCTGCGCGTGCTGGGCTTCGCAAGCGGGCCGGTCAAGGAGTCGAAGAAGGGCAGCCTGCATGCACCGCTGCGAGGCCGTAGTGGCAACTCCACGCCTTCGCCCGAGTCTGAGGATCTGTACCAGGGCCTGACTTTCGCCGGCCTTGTCGGCATGAACGACCCCCCGCGTAAGGGCGTCGACCGCAGCATCCGTCGCCTGATGGCGGGCGGCGTCAAGGTCATCATGATCACGGGCGATGCCGAGACCACGGCCGTCGCCATCGGCAAGAAGCTAGGCATGCCCATCAACACGTCGTCCTCGGCGATTGGGCCATCTGTGCTCCGCGGCGACGAGCTGGACGCCATGAGCGAAGAGGAACTCAGCCGCGCCATCGCGACGACGACCGTCTTCGCGCGCACGAGCCCCGAGCACAAGATGAAGATTGTGCGGGCGCTGCAGGCGCGCGGCGACGTGGTAGCGATGACAGGTGACGGAGTGAACGACGCGCCGGCGCTGAAGAAGGCAGATATCGGCATCAGCATGGGACGGCTAGGCACGGACGTGGCCAAGGAGGCCGCAGACATGATCCTCACCGACGACGACTTTAGCACGATTCTGAGCGCCATCGAGGAGGGCAAGGGCATCTTCTACAACATCCAGAACTTCCTGACGTTCCAGCTGTCGACGAGCGCCGCGGCGCTGAGCCTGGTGCTGCTGAGCACCTTCTGCGGCTTCAAGAACCCGCTGAACGCCATGCAGATTCTGTGGATCAGTAAGTGTTTCTACCACCGCACTCCGCCTTTATAGATAGCTAACCGCGCCCCTCCTCTTTGTAGACATCCTCATGGACGGTCCACCAGCCCAATCTCTCGGCGTCGAGCCCGTCGACCCAGCCGTCATGTCGCGGCCCCCACGCAGCAAAACCGCGCGCGTACTCACGCAACCCCTCCTGCAGCGCGTGCTCACACAAGCGGGCGTAATCATGCTCGGGACGCTGTACATCTACATCCGGGAGATGCAAGACGGCACCGTCACAGCGCGCGACACAACGATGACGTTCACAGCCTTCGTCATCTTCGACATGTTCAACGCGCTCACGTGCCGCAGCGAGGGCAAGTCCGTGCTGCGCGGCGAGATCAGCGTCTTCGGGAACCGCATGTTCAATTACGCCGTTGCGGGCAGTTTGGTCGGCCAGGCTGCCGTCGTCTATCTCCCGGGCCTGCAGGGCGTGTTCCAGACTGAGGCGCTGGGGCTCACGGACTTGGTCGGCTTGGCTCTGGTTGCGAGTTCGGTGTTTTGGGTTGATGAGGGAAGGAAGTGGTGGCGGAGGAGGGTGCAGCAGGGGGGAAGGGGAATGGGCGTGAGGGGCTATAGCGCTGCGGTGTAGTTGTGCTGTTGGTGTTGTTGTTTGGGCATAGGGATGGCTTTGGGTGCGCGTGGCGTGCGGTGGCTTGTTTGTAGGCATGGACGTGATAGAGAAGGAAGGGTGGGGGGGGTTTTTCGCTTGGCAGACAGGTAGGTAAGTAAGTACGTACGTACGTAGGCAAGACGATCTGGCGGAGTGGATGCATACGCATGCTTTAACCCATTTTAACTTTTTTTTATTTCTCACTTTATATCTCTTTTCATTCCCGTTTCAGTTCCGTTTTTCTTCCTATTTTTTATATCTTGGTTTGGTTGACGATATTCGTTCATGTGGATATGGATATGGATATGGATATGGATGTGTTTGTGGGTGTGTGGTAATGGGTATAGGTATAGAGAGGTGGTGTGTGCTGTTTTTCTTCTTCGTTCTTTATTCTCTTTTCTCTTTCGTCTGCGTGAGTGGTGGGCGGTGGTTGGTTGGTGCTGTAGAAGATGGTTCTTGATTTTTGTCATGGATGTTGGTGGTGGTGAAGTTGGGGTGAGGACGTATGTATGTATGCATGGCTGGGGCTTGGGGTGTATGAGCGAGCGCGTGGGATGCATGGTTCTGGTGTGAATGGATGGGGTGGGGTAGAGGCGAGGAGAGGAGAAAAGAGGGGAATGCACCTACTTACGGCGTAGAGCGGTTGGGTCGGAAATGTGTATCATTAAAGAGCATGCTTGCAAGCTTATAGGGAGTGCTATCCCACGCAGTGAGTATGTATGTACATATGTATGTATATGTGTACAGGCGTTTTGAACCTCGTGTCTGATTGTGTGTGTATGGAGCAAAATCCACCTACCCAACCAACCACCCGCCTGCTTTTTCGACGAAACTCCCAAGCGCACCTCTCCTGTGACTCGCCTCGTACGTAGTATACCTGCCTCTACCTAGGTATGTTGCCGTCTCCAACCAACGCCCTCGAAAAACAACGCTAGACTGTATTCGACTAGCGCCATTACGTCCAGCCTCGAACGGCTGCGCTTCCGCGCATGCGGGTGCCACAACTCACCGGACAAGCAAGCTGAAGCTCAATCAAGCTCAATGCAACCAACCGCGTTCTACAGTGCAGTAGCCACAACGCAACGCAACGAGACGGAAATAAAATGCTGTATTAGCACATCTATAAGAAAGCTGCAGTAGTTGACTCTCTAAATGCTAGACAGAAATAGCCATCCACCTGCACAAACATATTCAGATGTCACATGTGCTCAACTACTCCTACTGCCACTACATCACGCTTCAAACACCAATATAAAGAAAGCAGTGACACACACAGACACAGAGTATTCGAACAATTTTTGCCATAGCCATTACAACAACAACTCACGTAAAAACCCCAAGGCCCTCTCAGCTTATTCGCCAACCAGCCAACTAGCTACATACTTCCTTCATAGTCTAGCTAGGCAGGCCAGAGACGAAGGAGCTTGAACAACCTGGCTAGAAACAACAAGCACGCAATGCGTAAGAGTGCAAAGCAGATCCACTGTCTTACTGACTGACTGACCGACCGACCTCCTCCATCCGCCCTCCAACCCACGAACCTGACTGAGATTTCGCTTTTCCCTCTTCTTGTCCATCATCCCCGGGTCGGGACTACTACTACATGCCACACTATACCGGCCCTTGCTACAACAGTGCTTGCCCACCAACCACCTCTAGGCACCTCTTCCTACCCTACAAGCACAACCGCAGCCCACTCGCCGGCGCGCCAATCTGGCTGACCTCGCAGACCGTACACACCGAGCCCTTGAACTTGGCGTGGAACTTGGCGGCGCAGTACGGACACGCGCTGGCGGGGCTGCCCTGGTAGATGGGCGTGAAGCTTTTGGCGCACACGTCGAACTCGGCAAACGCGTCGTAGTCGACGTCGTCGACCGCGTCCGACGGGTTGCGCTCGCACACGGCCTTGATCTTGCGCGCGCTCTCCTTGAACTTGGCGTTCGCCGCGCCCCGGTCCAGCAGCGCGTTCGCAAACGACAGCGCCGCGCTGTGCTGCTTGTTCTTGTGCGCAAAGTTCATTGCTGCGAAGAGTGCCAGCGCCTTGTGCGGGCCTTCAAGCTCCGGCACCGTGAAGTACGCGCTGAGCTCGAGGGCGCGCTTCTTGTCCTCGGGTGACAGGGCCGAGATGTCGGTGGCGTTGTTGGTGAGGCGGCGGCGCTCGAGCTCGATGCTCATCGCCAGCACGTATTGTGATGCCGTGTTGATCAGCTTCTTGGCCTGTGGACTTTGTTAGTTCTGAGCATTTCAGTGTCATTGCAATAGACAACTCACCTCGGCGACCTCGGCCTGAGTGGTCACGGCGTTGACCATAATCAGGTGCAGGATCTTCTTGAACGTCACGACACCGTCGTCCAGCTTGTTGGTGCGCATTTGCGCCTTACCCGCCGCAAGCTCCGTCGCCGTAACGGACTCCAGGTCACGCGGGATGAGCGGCAACACCTTCCGCGAGTCGGTCTCGTCCACCGTCCTGCGCACGTAGTTGACCAGCGGAGGCATGCCCACGTTGGCGGGCAGGAACGTCCGCGACGCCTGGTAGATCTCCTCAAAGCGCCACTCGAGCGGCCCGAAGTTGACGGCACCGACCTGGCGGTTGAGCAGTTGCATTGCGCTTTCAAACGAGCCACCAGCAACGTGGTCGGCCGCAATCGGCGAATTCCTCGTCCACATGTCGGCCTCGCTGCTGCCAGCACCAGCATCCGCACTCTCGACGTTGACAAAGTCCTCCTCGGCCTCGATATCATCATCGCCGCCCATGTCCCAGCCAGCCGCGTCCTCATCCTCGTCGGCTTCCTCGAACTCGCCGTTGCGATCCTCCGCTTCGGGCTCGCCCAGCAGGTCCTCTTCTCCATAGCCGTTCGCTGCCGGTGCCAGCTCATCCGGACTCAACTCTTCACCCATCAAGGCCTTCTCAAAAACGGAAGTACCGGTGCTCTTGACCGGCCAGTTGGCAAGGTAGGTGGGAACGACAGGCTTAGGTGGGGCGAGGGGCTCGCCCATTGCGGGAAGGGTGATTTGATCCTCGGTAAGACCGCTGGCCTCGAGCAACGCTTGGCATTGCTCCTCCAGGCCATGCGATTTCGCCAGCATGTATGCAAGGGGATATTGATCTATCTCCTGGAACATCTCGATTCTGCTCTCAACATCACCGAGGTAGATGGCGTTCTGGAATCGGGATGTCATGTCGCCACGGTGCTCAGCAATCTTAGCCATGCGCGTAAGCTTCTCACGGTCGCCCGTCGTAAGGTAAAGGAAGGAGAGCTTGTCGAAAGTCCGCAACTTCTGGTAAGTCATCTCGACGATCTTGTGGTTACCTTGAGCCAAGGCCTCGGCGCTCAGGCGCTGCCAAAGCTTGGGACGATCAAGCTGCTTGGCCATCTCGACGGCCACATCAAGGTTGCCGCACTCAATTGCGAGCTCGAAGCGAGTCTGCGGGTCCTGCACGAACTGAAGCGCAATCTCCGGGTATCCCTTCTTCTGCAGGTACGAAATAATGCTCTGGCCAACCAAGCTGGATGTCTTGATGATGTTAAGCATCTCATCGTAGTTGCGCTTAATAAGAGCAAGCTTGAAGCGGTACTCAGTAGGATCGATCTGGATAATCTTGGGCTTCGCCGCACGGTCGAGGCAGTAGACGTTCCGGCCCTTAACCCTCTGCAAGTAGACGGTCTGCTCCAAGGTGCGCACAATACCGTTGTCGCCGTTCATCAGCGTGTACTTGATGTGGTTCAAGGTGGAGTAAAGAAGGACACCAGCGTCGTCCCAAGTAGCGCTCTTAATCCGGATGGTCTCGTGCAGGGTGCTGACCTGCTCCAGACTCTTGTTGACAATAGTGACGTTGTGCTTGCTAAGCAGGGCAGCGTGCAAGCCATCGGTCGACCAGACGACGTACTTGACGCCGTTGACGGCAAGCTCGGCAAGGTTCTTCTTCTGTTGAATATCGTAGAGCACAACGTTGGTAGCGGTGATCAAGAGAAGGCATCCAGTGCCACCGAAGTAAATGTCTACCGTGCCGTGAGGAGGCTTGATAGTCTTAGTCGTGGAGTTGGCGAGATCCTTGATGTCGATCTGTTGGTTAGCCTGGTTGAAGACGGCGAAGCGGTTGCGGGCAACGAAGACCGCAGAGTTTCCAGATCCACGCTTCGTGTCGGTCGGTTCAACGGCTCCGGTAGCATCACGCGGCAAGCTAATTAGCTCGTAGCAGCCGCCATCGGCGGGAGAAGTAACGAGAATTGCGCGCTCAGCAGGGTTGTACGAGAGCGTCCTCGGCGGGACCCACGGGCTGCCGAGCTTCTTAAGAGACAGCATCGAAGGCGATTCAACATTCTTCGCAAAGTCGTACGACCGAACATGCTTCTCCTTGGTAATGTAGAACAGGTTGTTCTGGTAAACCGCCGAGGCGGGCCTCTCCCGCTCAAGCTTGAAGACCATAACACCATTGTCGTGGCCAGCAGCGAACAGGTTGATCTCCGGGTGCGCAGCGATAACCCAGAAACGGTCATTCTCCCTCTTAAACGACTGAACCGAAGTGCGCTTGTTCAGGTCCCAAACGCGGATAGACTTATCCTCGCCGACGGAAAGGATGAGGTCCTGGTGGGGGTGGAACAAACACGCAGAGACGTTCTGGAAGTGGCCTCTGCAGGTGTCAACCTCCCACGCCTTAGTCTCGCTCATTCTCCAGAGCTTGACAAGCCTATCGTCGCCGGCAGAAACGATCAATGGCAGCGTAGGGTGGAACGCAACCCAGTTGACGCCACGGTCGTGGCCCTCCAACACAAACTTGACCACCGCATCCGTGTTTCCAAACATATCCGCCTGGTTGGCATTGGCGCGTGCGATCTGGTCTTCGAACGTCATCGAGGTCGGCGCAGAGTGCTTCTTGCGGAGGCCGGAAATATCCCAGACCCTGACGGACTGGTCGAGCGAGGCGGAGACGACGAGATCATCCTTGGGGTGGAACTGCGCGCACATGGTATAATGGTTGTGACCGGTCATCGTGCAGACTATCAACGTCAGCTTTCAAGCCCGCCTTGCAATGGCTTTCCGTAACGTACTTAGGGACCTGTTCTGCCAATTCCATATCCGAATTGTCTGGTCATCGGAGCTCGACAATATCCAAGGCAGCTCGTGATGGAAGAACACGGTGCGCACATAATCCAAGTGGCCGTTCAGCGTGAACAGGCATCTCCGGGTCTGATACGACCAGACCTTGATCTTATAATCGTCTCCTCCTGAGACGAAGAGAGGCTGCGTCTTGTGGAAATCGATGCCGCGGACAGGACCATCGTGCTCCTCGAAGCGGTCGATCAGCGTACCCATGCGGTAGTCCCATAGCTGGATGGTAGACGAATGGAGGGAGACGAGGATCCATGGCCTGCTTGCCGTCAGTGAAGGACCGCGTCATTCGAGGCCGACACGGTGGCTAACCTCTTGGGGTGGAAGGCAATGCCCTTTGCCCGGGAGGACTTGGACTCGAACTGTGGTCGCATTAGCTAGAGGGCCTCAGATCCGCGGGGCCAGTGGAGACATGCCTTGGTGAGCATATTCGGAGACTGCATCTTGGGTATTCAGGGAGAAGCCGCAGCTTCACGGTGGCAGGAAGAGCTCGCGCAATGCCACAGCAATGGCGGAGGGTAGAATTAGGAGGGTAAAGGAATTGGAGGAAAGGAGAAACGCAAAATTCGTATGCAGTCGTGAGCTCTTGAAGACCGTTCAGCACCCACCCGGCATGAGCATGAGCAGCGCTCCGTCGCGGTGTCGCGGACTACGACGGTGAAGTGGCCTGTAATCTATCTTAGTCAGACATGTAATGTAGTACCTGCCAAGACCGCCGCCACACGTGCCCGTCCGCTCGCGCTTTTCCCGACGCGCGCCGTTCATGGATGTCCATTCGACAAGTCGTGGCGCCGAGTCATTTGCGCCATCATCATTTCCTATCGTCAGCACGCTACGCCGCGCGCGTTTGGCTTCACGATTGCCCTCCGCACGTGATGCAAGCGGTAGGTTGGCGACGTCAACGCGGGCGATCCTCTCGGTGGAGCTTCAACCGTGGAAAAGTTCGCGATAGCTCCGGGCCACTCTGATCGTCATACGTTCTCTTTCGTGGTCATGGCTCCTCGAATCCTCCGCCATGCAAGCGCAGGCGCAGATGCAGACGCATATGGACTGCAGGTAGCCACTCCGGCCTGTCACACACGCTCTCTTCGCCCGCCATCCTGCCAACGCACATCCGTTACGCCTACCGACCCGCCGACCCTACCAAGGCAGTCATAATCTCGCCCGCGACAAGGCGCCACATCAGTCTCCCATAGTACCTGGAGCATAGGTACCCCGCCGCCAGCAAGAGATCCCTGGCTGCTTCCGCCGACTACCATTCGCCATTGAGCAGCACATCGATCGCTCCTCCCCTCCGCATCGCTTCCCGGGGACAGGTACCTCCCCAGCTGCGCTGAGAACCCTTCGTCGCTGCAGGCACTGACTTGGATAGGCATTGCCGACCTCCCCGCCTTGACACCCGTCGTCGGACTTCTCAGAGTACCTTCGGAAAATGATACTGCTCATAAAGTCCGCTCAGCATAAGCCGTTATTCGCACCCCTACGTCCTATCTTTGTACCTTAAGGTCTATTTGTCGAAGGAATACACGTTATATATTCAAAGGCCGACCGGGAAGCATTGAGACCGACGCCAGAGAGCTCAGCACGAGAAATGGAAGGTCCGAAATTCCCTCCCGTCTTCGATCCTCCGGTCAACGGACCCAGCAGCCCACCTGTAACGCCCGGCACACTACCAAACCCGCAATTCATACATGCCTCAGGCCAATCTGCGCCAAACTGGAATGCATTTCTAAACCGGGCGCAGTCGCCTCCGCTCGAACACATACAACCTACTGGACAAGGTCATCACTTCTTTTACACCCGACCGCAGTGGATTGATCCGGAATCACGGCCGTCGACTGCCTCCGGAATAGCTTTTGCTACACGCGATGAGGGCTCTGTAGTCGGGACAGAATCGGTAAGCGAAGGCCCGCCGCCATATGAAGACAGGCCCATCACGGCACTAGAAGATGCCGACTTTGAATTGGAAGAAGTTGAGGAAAATGACAGCTGGCTTGGCAGCGGAGCAGAAGTGGTTCGACCGGATGACGTTGAAGAGCCTAATGCACAGGGCTCGGGAAACCATGATGACGATGCCGGAGTTGCGACACAATTCCAAGACTTGAATTGTTACGACGACACTGTCGGCAGTGATGAAGAGAGGAAACGTCGATATCTCCAGAAGAAGAAGCGCTGGAGCCAAGGCCTATTCAAGCGAACGCACAGCCAAAGCATAGGCAGTGATACAGACGACATGGATGACACAGAAGGGATGGACGCGCAAAGCGTTGGCTCTAGTACGCGTCGTCTGAGGCGCAGGGTCAGAGGCCCTGGTGACCGGTCTTCACTGATTTTCGAAGACCTTGGGAGCACCCACATCAACGAAGAAAAAGAGCCGGGGGAGGCTCACAGTGGCATGCCGAACGGCAGTGAACCACCCTCACTCCCATCGGATCAGGAGGGGCTAGGCGCACTGCCTTTTTGGGTGTTGCAAGACCCTATGGAAATTGATTCAGGATCTAGCCATCCGTCGTCGGTGTCGTAGTATAATGGTCTGGATTTTGTTCTCTGCAGCTTTCAGCCAGGCTCAGACGCATTGAAGTGGTTAGCACATGCCGCTCGTTGGGTGAAAGAGTTGACGAGAAAGTAGACATTATTACAAATTAACAGACGCTTTTTGGTGAAGCTATTTTCGGCTTACCTTCAGCAGCCACTTGATGGGGCACAGTGTCAGGTGCTTGACTATTTTCGGTAGTGCTTACCTTCTCTCTGTCAGCTGGCTTGCTTGTGGCGGATTACCTACGATCCTTCGAGAACCCGAGACACCTCCGACATCGTCGTCCGTTAATGTTGGTGGCCCAGCATGGCGTACTGCATGCCATTCGTCTGTTTCAACATGACTGTTCTCAGCCTGCGGTCAACGCCATGTTTTTCTGCTGCGGACGTGGATGTAGTCATCCTCAACAAGGCCGTTAACCACCGCCCGAATGACCAAACCTTGCACAAGCATCGGATTGCCACGAGGATCTCCACCTTTCTCCGACAGCTACGTTCCGAGACTCCAATAACCATTGCGAATATGGATAAGCTTATGATTTGAGTATGAGGCTATGTTGAGCCCTAGCATTTTGGCTGTGCTTGTCTGCGCATGTTCCAACTGAACATGGCTTCTCCACCGCCTCCATGTGCTAAAGCTTGTTCAATGGATGCGTGGAAGACTGGAATGATAAAATATATAAGTATGCTGTTTCCGCTGCTCAAAGCTCCTTCATCAACACACTACAACCCACAAGCACATTCAGTAACGATTTTATTTCTTCTTTTCTATTCTTATTTTTCTCATTTATCTTCATTACCTCTTATTTCGGAAATTTCCTTCAGTAATAAAGCAAACCACAATGTCTCCCGCATTTGTCAAGATCATCATTGCTGCTCTTGCAGCCGGAGTCACTGCGCTCCCACAGAGCATGAACACCACCTCTACAACCTCAGGTGCTGCTCCTACCGCCACCGATGGCAACGCTGCTCTGATTGAGCAGCTCAAGGATGCCCCCAAAGCTATTGACCGCTTCAAGAAACTTCTTACCAATAATGGCGAGACGATCCTATCCGAAGATGAGCTTCGCAATACAGTCGTTTTTGACTTCAATGGTGCCCAGCCAGCTGCTGGAGCTAAGGGTACGTCTAAAATCACACACAGCCTCAACTCAAAGCCTCCGAAACTAAGCAAGATACAGGCGGTGCGCTAAAATCCGCTCAAATCGACACCTTCCCCATCCTGACCGATCTGGGCATCAGCACAACGATGGGTTTCCTCTCCGCCTGTGGCCTGAACACCCCACACATCCATCCACGGGCCTCAGAATTCCTGACCGTCGTCGAGGGCGAGCTCGACTTCGGCTTCATCGTCGAAAACAATCTCGTCAAGAGCGGCAGCACCGAGGCGCGCGGTCACCTCAGCAAGTTCAATGGTGCCGTGTTCCCTATGGGCTCGATCCACTACCAGGTCAACCCGACGTGCCAGCCCGCGGTCTTCGTCGCTTCGCTCAACTCTGAGGACCCTGGCACCAGCCAGATCGCGCAGAACTTCTTTGGCCTGGATCCTGATGTCGTGAATGCGACGTTGGGGTTCCCGAAGCAGCTTGATGGGAAGGATATCGAGAGCTTCAAGAACCAGATTCCGGTGAATGTCGCGCTGGGAATTGAGCAGTGCTTGGAGAGGTGCAGTATTAAGAAGAGCTAGACGTGTTGGAGGTTCGTTGCTTTCTGAGAGGCATGTGCCGGCTCTCTAAGCATAGCGGTGGTGTTGTGTTTGTGTAGAATGTGAGATGAAGTTGTTGTCTGTTGTTGCGTTGCTGCATTGCTGGTATTATGTCATTAGCAATTATTTTTGGCATGTCTTAATTGTTTTTCGTTTATTTAGCAAGCTCCTTCTGTACTGTCCCTATCAATTATTTTAGCACAAGAACAATATTTGTTATATCAAATACTATATATGTGGTATGTGATTCGAGCACACACTCGCTCCTTAAGGCTCTGTGCTTAAAGCCATAATAGGAAACCGTTTAGAACTCTATAGCGTATTCTATATAGAAAAAATAAAAAAAATATATAGATAAATATAAAAAAACATCTTGTGTGCAATAAACTCCGGCTATTTTTGTCCCTATACACAGATTCTTCTATAATATCAGTACCTATATTACTGCATGCACATAAGTACGTCCGTATCTATATAATAAATTAAAGCTCAATTACTAGTTGGGGATAGTGCTGTCGGAGTTAAGCGGGGCTTGGCGGGAGCTTTCAGCTACCTGTCATCACCGATAATTGTTGCACCACGGTACCCAAAAGCTGAGATAGCCTGAGATTAGTCGCTGAGAACCCTTATAGACCTCTTTTGATGTTGATCACTGCGGTCGCAAGATAGAGCGCAGTCACAAAATAATAATCTCGATCGAACTTGTCCATTGAGCGCGAAATGCGTTGGCTTTAAAGCTTGCTACCCTTCCATTGTCCCCACCGCACCATAGCATCAGCAACCTTCACAGGACTCGGCTGATACAGCTGTACCGCACCCAAGATGAGGGTACACCCATGGCTGCTCAGTAGCCATACGGCTCTGCTATTGAGCACTTTCAGTCCTCTCCGCGTCGGAGCTAGCCCTCCGATCAACGTAGCTCTGAGAGCTTCATTCAATGCACCTCCATACCTTGTCGAGCTACTGTAAGCTTCACGAACCCTTTTAGAATGGCAAGAATCTAACTCTTGACAGAGAGACTGCCGCGCAAGAGAATGCGACAGCCTACTATCCCTTGCTTGACCGCATCGCCGATGGATACTTTGATGGCCAGGCTACCGAGAAAGAGCTATACGACGCCTTCTTACAGCTGCTACAGGACGATGCACACATCACCGATGCCGATTCCCTATCCTCATTCCAGTTCGCACTCTCGATACATTCAGCCGCTCCACGGATCGAAGCGCACTACCAGTTTTACAACACCTCGGTCGAGCCTTCATTGAAGGCAGCTCAGGGTGATGAATGCGAGGCATGGGTACTACTCGAGGAGAAGCAATACTGCCGACCGGAGCTGGACAAGAGCCATGGCACTGTCGCAGGAGCAAGGTACGTTATACTGCGTATCAATTTGGGGACAATAGCCTAACGCTATGCACACAGAACCGAACTCTTGCCCTTTGATCGCATTTTGGGCGATGCTGAGAGACAGATCCCCTTTATCCTGTACGCCGACATCACGTCCCCAAGCTTCCGCGCTTTTCATAAAACCGTAAGCAAGAGCGCAAAGGAAGGAAAAGCATCCTACAAGCTTCGCCACAAGCCCTCGAAGACGGCGCATAAGGGTCCGTTGGACGTCAGCGGATATGGTGTGGAACTGGCTCTGAAGCGTACGGACTACATTGTTATCGATGACCGCCAGGCAGATGAGGCGGGCAGGGAAACCGGCGCAGAGCCTTTGCAGAGTAGCCTCCAAGATCAAGAGGTGGCCGATTTGAAACCGCTGTCCGAATCTGAGTTGAAGGGCCTGGGATTGAAAGCTGCCAGTTTCGTCATGAACAGTGAGAACCCTCTGGACACTCTGGTGAAGCTGTCGCAGGACTTCCCGAAGCACTCGTCCGCCATCAGCGCACACAATGTGACGAAAGAATTCCTTGAGGAACACAAGGGAAACCGCGCGGCTATCCTCCCACCAGGGTTTAACATCCTGTGGATCAACGGTGTTCAGATTATGCCCCGCGACATGGACGCTTTTGCCATGCTCGAGCATCTGAGGAAAGAGCGTGGAATCATTAACAGCGTGCGGAATCTCGGATTTTCATCTCCGGAAGCCATTTCTGTTTTGTCTCATAAAGCTATTTCGGAGGCGTCCGACAAGGAAGAGCCACAGCGCTATGACTTTAGAGACGAAATCGAGGGCGGTAAGGTCATCATATGGCTGAACGACATCGAAAAAGACAAAAGATACGCTCAGTGGCCTAAGACCCTTCAAGGCGTAAGTTCATGCATGAGCTCCCCAGTATAAGGTATAATTTGCTAACGCGATTTAAGCTTCTCCAACCCACTTATCCCGGCGTCATTCCTCAAGTCCGCAAAGATATTATGAACACTATCATGCCGATTGATTTGTCTGAGCCGAAGGACGTAGCATTGGTTATTGGCACACTGCAGAGTATGGTCAAGCGCAAGCTTGCTGTGCATTGGGGACTGGTTCCAGTCATGACATCCCAAGCAGCGGTCGAACAAGCGAAGGTCGTTTATCATCTCTTAGACACTTATGGTTTGAGTGTCGTCATGAACTACCTGCAAGCCTCGTTGGAAAACCGACAACTCTCCTCTCCTCATCAGGCGGTCTTTGACATGGTCATCAAGGGCGCCAAGTTGCGCCGTGACCGCGTTGCTCGGGACCTGGAGGAAATTCTTATGGACGAAGAGGTACAGAAGCATGTTGAAGCAGCGAACAGCTACCTTACAAGGCTCGGTGCGGATGCTAGTTCGACGCCGCCCATGTTCGTTAATGGTGTCGCGCTTGCTCGTGGTGACGACTGGCTTCAGAGCTTGAGCATGCGAGTATCTGCCGATTTGCAAATGATCCAAAAGGCCGTCTATGAAGGCAGTCTTGATGACGACGTCTGGGTCCCTTCAGTTTTCTTAAACGATGCGTCACCCAGACGCAATCCCTTTGTCATTCCTGAGGATGAAAAGGAGATTAGGTTCTTGAACATTGCTCAGGTTCATTCGGAGCATGGCGCATTGATTGATGGCCTTCCGAAGCTCCCGGCCGAAGAGGACTCCAAATGGTTCCAGTGGGCTCAGCTTGTTGTCCTTGCAGACCTGAACAACGCAGCTGGCTCTAAATTGGCAAAGGAGGCCTTTGAATTCCGTCGCGAACATGGGGACGTGGAAGTCGTCATCGTTCACACCGGAAAGTCAATTCCAGACGCCACTTGGGCTCGCGACATTGACGATGCAAGCGGCTTCTTTGCCAAGCTCGTAAACGGGAAGCACATTGGTTCTGATGACTTTTTGTCCAACGAAGAAGGCCAGGCAGAAGCTACCAAGTACTGGCAGTCCGTTCACCCACTAATTCCTGCGCTTGGATGCAAGGACAGCACAGAGTGCCTTCTGTTGAACGGTCGGACTATCGGACCTCTTCCCAAGTCTAGAGTCTTCAGCCGGGAGGATTTCGAGGCTCTGCTTTCCTATGAGCGGAAGAAGCGCATCGAACCGGCCGCCCGTGCGGTAATGGACTTGGAGATGTCCTCAAAGCTCGAGTCACCTGCTGCCATCGCACGTTTCAACTCCCTTGTGGCACTGTCGACCGTGTCAGATATCCCTGAAGGTATCTTTGATGCGCCGCCTACCATGCGGAGACAGCTCTACAAACTCTGGAACTCGACCTATACTAGCATCACTACTGGTGATGTTGACACTGCAACTATCCAAATCGTAGCTTCCATCGATCCGGCTTCGGAGGTTGCTCAAAGATGGATTCCGATGCTTAAGGTTTTGTCCCAACTGAACGGTGTTCATACGCGTCTCTTCCTCAACCCCAAGGAACGCCTGGATGAACTTCCCGTTAAGCGTTTCTACCGTTATGTGTTGGACTCTAAGCCATCTTTTGGCGAGGACGGTTCATCAAAAACGTCGCAAGCGCATTTCACTGGTATTCCATCTGAGGCATTGTTGACTGTCGGCATGGACGTGCGACCCTCATGGCTGGTAGCTCCAAAGGACTGTATCCACGATCTTGACAACATCAAGCTTAGTACTTTCAAGGGTGTCACTGAGATTGATGCCCTCTATGAGTTGGAAAGCGTTCTCATCGAAGGACACTCACGCGATACAACTATTAGCGCCTATCCTCGTGGCACACAACTCGACCTCAAGACCGGGTCGAACCCTCGTTATGCCGACACAATCATCATGGCCAACATCGGCTACTTCCAATTCAAGGCAAACCCTGGTCTCTACAGCATCGAGCTCCAACCAGGCCGCAGCCAGGACATCTACAACTTCGACAGCGCAGGGACTCAGGGATGGAACCCATCTCCTGGTGACGAGACGAAAGAAATCGCACTCATCAGCTTCCAAGGTTTAACGCTATACCCGCGGCTGTCACGGAAGCCTGGCATGGAAGAGGAAGACGTGCTTAGCCCTACAACCTCAGGCGCCGCAGATCTTGCTGCCAAGGGTGCTAAGTTTGCTGACGATCTGCTGGCGAAGATGGGCATCAAAGGAGCAAAGACTGGTAAAATTCTCTCCCAGGGCATGAAGCTCGGCTCGTCTCTGCTTTCACTCCTTGGCCTATCTACTGATACCAAAGCAGCGAAACACGCGGACATAAACATTTTCTCCGTCGCCAGTGGTCACCTTTACGAGCGCATGCTAAATATCATGATGCTATCTGTCATGAAGCACACGGAGCACACTGTCAAGTTTTGGTTTATTGAGCAATTCCTCTCGCCATCTTTCAAGTCTTTCCTCCCCACACTCGCCGAAGAGTATGGTTTCCAGTACGAAATGGTCACATACAAGTGGCCTCACTGGCTGCGAGGCCAAAAGGAGAAGCAGCGCGAGATCTGGGGCTACAAGATCCTCTTCCTTGACGTGCTGTTCCCACTGGATCTGGACAAGGTCATCTTCGTCGACGCAGACCAAATCGTCCGCACCGACATGTACGAGCTCGTGCAGCACGACCTGCAAGGCGCGCCCTACGGCTTCACGCCCATGTGCGACAGCCGGACCGAAATGGAAGGCTTCCGGTTCTGGAAGCAAGGCTACTGGAAGAACTTCCTGCGCGGGCTGCCCTACCACATCAGCGCGCTGTACGTCGTCGACCTGCAGCGGTTCCGCGAGCTGGCGGCGGGCGACCGCCTGCGCCAGCAGTACCACCAGCTGTCGGCGGACCCGAACAGCTTGAGCAACCTCGACCAGGACCTGCCCAATAACATGCAGATGCAACTGCCCATCCACAGCTTGCCGCAGGAGTGGCTGTGGTGCGAGACGTGGTGCAGCGACGAGAGCCTCCGCGACGCAAAGACTATCGATCTCTGCAACAATCCGCAGACGAAGGAGCCGAAGCTGGATCGTGCGAGGAGGCAGGTCCCTGAGTGGACGGTGTATGATGAGGAGATTGCGGCGGTGGCGAGGAAGACGAGAGGGAAGGACGATGCGGAGGCGAGGGCTCCGGTGGGCGAGCGGGATAGGGAAATCTTGGAGGAGGAGGTCAGGGGTGCTGAGGGTGAGGAAGAGACCGAGAGAGTGCGTGATGAGCTTTAGCGCGGGACTGATGGGTGGTTGTTTGTGAGATTAACGATGTAGATGATGTAGAGTATGCATACATTAGGTAGAGTATTCTGATGATTATCCATGCTGTTGGCGCACGACTTATATACCACGATTGCAATTAAAATAAGCACATACGACCATAGGTCGAGGAGAATTGGGCATCCCGTCCGCTCTGCCATACACAAGCCTCGAACCGGCTGATTAGTAGTTAGGTGGGTGACCACTAGCGAATCCCAGCTGCCGTATGTTTTTGCTTTTGTTTTGCAGATCGTCCGTCTTTTTCATTTTTGCGTATAAGTGAAACGGACGGTGTGACAAGTGTTGGTGTTGGGAGGAGTGGAGGAAGAGGGGAGTAGGCGGGCGGCATGCTTTCTAGGATAGCAAAAACATGCATCGGCTCAAATTCAACTAGTAGTTTGCAGGAAAAACGAGAAGGCTCGCAAACCGCTTTTTTCTATCCGTAGTGAGATGTATGATAGATATTAGCTATACACGACCTCTCTAGAACCCTCTTCAATACTATATCACAGCCCACCAAGCACCACAAGCAAGCCCAACATACCAAACCACCGCTCATCCAACTCATTAATAGCACTCACTCGCCCACCAAATCCTAGTTCTATCATAACCAACTCACACACAAAACTCACTACCAAGAGCACCAAGAGCACCAAAAAATTTGAATCAACAATAAATTTTACTGCATCTGCATATACGCATAATATATGACTACATGTCTTCAACTCTAAAAACTTTCAAAAAAAAAAAAAAAAAAGAGGCAGTAGGTAGTAGCACAGTCCAGCCAAAAAATAACTGCCCACACAACCTCCCCTCCAAAAATATCACCCCATCACATACATACACACATCCACAACAACCCATCCATGCATCAACGCGCACCAAACCACCTTTTAAAAATCGCGCTCAAAAAGACCAAGAATCGAATCAAATCAAGACAAAACACTCAAGGGGTCAACAACGCGGAAGCCCTTAAGCGGTGGGGGTGGCGCCGACGTAGATGGTCGAGGTGATGGCCTGCGTCACGACGATGGTGGTCGTGGTGACGAAGCCCTCGCCAGCGACAGCGGCCTTGGTGGTAGCGGCGCTGCTGACAGCGGCAACGGAGGTGACGGCCTCCTGCTCGACGGCGGAGCTGGACTCGACGCTGGCGGCGGCGACGGAGGAGGCAGCAACCGAGGAAGCGGCAACCGAGGAAGCGGCAACGCTGGAGGCAGCGGGGGTAGAGGCAGAGCCGGAGCTGGCCGAGGCGGTCGAGATCTTCGTGTCCTTGGCAATGATCTTCTTGGCGGCGTGCTCGGAAACAACCATGACAATGGCCTGGGTGTTACCGGTGGGCAGGTCGGGGTGGATCGAGGCGTCAACGACGAACAGGTTGTCGGTGCCGAAGACCTTGCAGTCAGTGTCAACGACGGCGCTGCTCTTGTCGGCACCCATCTTGGCGGTACCGACGAAGTGGTCACCGGTAACGTGGGTGGCAATCAGGCTGTCGGCGGTGACCTCCTCGCCGGTGGTGGACTCGATGGAGAGGGAAGAGTCCTTCTTGATGTAGGCGATCAGGTCGGTCATGAAGGACTTGATGGCAGCCTTGTCGCCATCAGTGTTCATCCAGGGCTCAGTGCTGAAGGTGGTGGTGCCGTCTGCGGTGATGCCGAGAACACCGGTGGAGGTCAGACCGTGGGTGAGGTAGACCTTGATCTTGATGCCGTTGCTGCCGGTGGCGGCAGTGGTACCCTGGATGTAGCGGGTGACACCGTCGGTGCCCTTAACGTTGGTCCAGAAGTTCAGGCGCTGCATACCCTCGGAAAGAGGACCGGCACCCTGGGCGAAGAGAGAGATCTCGTTCTTGGTGGGGCTGGTGGGGTCATACTCGGTGAAGTTGGCGTTGGCAGCCGTGACGCTGACGGTGAAGATGGGGTGGTCCTTGAGGCCCTTGCCGACGGGGAGCTCGATCCAGTCAGCCTGCTCGGGGACGGTGACACCGGAAGAGCCGCTCTTGACGGTCTTGATCTGGTCGGCGGGACCGATACCAGAGTTGAACAGGATGCGGGGAGTGGACAGGGCACCGCCGGCGAGGACGACCTTGCCGTCAGCGTTGACATTGATGATCTGAGTGGAGCCGTCCTCGAGCTGAACCTCGACACCGGTGACGGCAGAGCCACTGCGGACGAGCTTCAGGACCTTGGCGCCAGTCTGGAACTTGAAGTTGTCCATGGCCTGAGCAAGAGGAAGGTAAGTCTTGACAGGGCCGGCACGGAGACCGTTCTGGATGTTCCAGGGCGGGTGAGCGAAGACCTTGGTCTTCTCGTTGGGCTTCTCGATGGCGCTGACCTCGTTCCAGCCGTTGCTGGTGAAGAGCTTGGACAGAATGGAGAAGACACCCTGGTTGTAGTAGCGGCCGTCAGAAGAAGGCTTGTCGGTACCGGGGTTACGCTCGTAGAAAGACTCAGCAGACTCGGAGATGTCGCTCCACTGCCAGCCCTGGGGCCAGTTCTCGAAGTCGGCCTCCTGGGGCTTGACGAACATCTCGGCGTTGATGGTGCTAGAGCCACCGACAAGGCAGCCGGCGCTGGAGGCAGTGTCGTCGCAAAGCTCGCTGCCGGAGGTCTTGTAGCCGTAGGCAGGAACATCATAGGCGGTGACACTGTTGTTCCAGGAGAGGGTGTCGCTACCGCCGGAAGACTTGGTGGAAGGAGCACCACGCTCAAGGAGAAGAACGGACTTCTTGCTCTCAGCGAAGCGCTCGGCGGCGATGATACCGGCGGCACCACCACCAATGACAATGTAGTCGTAGGTCTCCTTGGCGGTAGTGGGGGCGGCAAGAGGGGTGTTCACGGGGGTGCTGACAGGGGTAGAGGCGCTGCCGCTGCCCGAGGAAGTGCCAGTGGAGCCGGAGCCAGCGGCGGTGGTGGAGGCCAGGGCGGCCCAGGTGTCGTAGTCGGCAGACTCAGCCTTGGCAATGGGCATACCGAAAGCACCAAAGCCAGTGCTGTGGTAGAGGAGCTTGGCATCCGTGGAGGCGGGGCTCGTGGGGGCGTCGTCGGAAACGGCCCAGCCCAGGACGGCGGACTCAGCCGAGACCTTGAAGGTGGACGAGTCACCAACGATACAGTCCTTGCACAGGAAAGTGTAGGTGTAGTGGGTCGAGTTGACCGAGACACCCTCGGCAATGGGGTAAAGCTTGGCATCACCGTCGTAGGCAGTGGGGTTGGTGTAGGTCGTCGTCTTGCGGAGGCTGGCAACGACATCGTCGTCGTTGGGCCAGGCGGCAACGAGGAGCGACGACATCATGGACGAGGTCAGGGAGATACCGGCCCAACCGGAGCCAGGGGCGATGATCTGACCGATGAAGTCCTTGCCGGGCGTCTCGGGCAGAGCCATACCGAACTTGAAGCCGGAGGCCGAGTCGGTGTACTGCTGGAAGCTGATGCCGGTGGTGCTGTCGGTGTAGGCCGTCGTGGTCAGGGCCGCGGAGGCGGCGCCGGCCAGAGCGGCGATGGAGGCGACGGAACGCATTTTGGTGAAATAGGCAATGACTGGGGTGAGAGAAAGTAGTGGTGGGATCTAGTAGCAATTGGCACCGGGCCAAGAAAGAACGAGTGCAATGGAAGGCTGAAAGAATGAAGCCTCCAAAGCAGAAAGAATGACTGCGCAAAGGGAAAGAAGGAAAGTGGGCGCTGGACTGGCAGCTGTGCGTGAAGAAGGAAAGACTGGAAGAGAGTGCGCTTAGCGGGTATCTATATACAAGCAGCCCACAGCATGATAGAGGAAATCTCCGTTGGAGCCGCTAGCTACCCGCTCCACTACTGCCGGCACGCTCATCTCGCCATGTGAAACGAAACAGCGCCTGGCGGGGAGGATTCCCTTCCTCACCATTCGGCCGGAGTCCAGACACCAGGGGCACGGAATAAGCCCGTCGGCAGTGGTGGACTAACGAGGCGCGGGCGGGGCAGAGATCTGGGCGGGCGGCTTTGGCGTTTCGCATAAAGATGCACAGAAGAAGAGTGAGGTGAAGCGAAGGGGCGCGTCGGCCATGGTGCGACCGAATAGATGAACTCCGGGCCCGAGCGTCCCACGGAACTCGGTGCCCGCAACTGCTCTCCAATCCATCCAGTCTCCATCACCCCATCAATCATCATTATTACCCTTATCTCCTTCTTCACACGCTTCCCATGGCAAGGTGCGTGCTGCTTTACGCCATCTTCCCTGGCGTCTGCGTGCGTGCCGGAAGCTTGTTTCGCCAGCCCTGCCAGCTGCGCCGTCTGGACGCCCTCCCGCCCCATGCACTCCATGTCTCCACACGGACCTGCTAACTTATACCGACAACTGGAGTGCCTTAATAGACTCGTCGGCTCTCGGCTCTTGTCAGCATAACGGTCGGACTTGTCGGCATCCCTCAGCCCTCCTAAACTTTCGTCTCTGCTTTCTCCGACCGCGTCATCCCGGCTACACGCTTCTCTGTGTCCCTATCTGCAGACGATATGCCCCTGAGACAGTCGCCGTCGCGTGCGTCCTGTCTCACTCTCTCATCTCCCGAGTCCATCTGCACGTCGACCCTAGCGATTCGGCGGCTGTCGTTTGCTTCGCGATGCGGCGGTGACTGTCGTCCTTCCTGAACAAGAAGGTATCTGACTGCATCCTCGTCGATCGACGGATCCTCTCAGCGTTACCACCCCTGCGGCTCGATCCTCGTCCCTGTCTTGCGCAACGATAGCCCGGCGACTCAATGCATCCTTCCAGAACCCACGTATTCGAGCAAACTTTCGGCGGATGCGACCGACGAATGCTCATGCCGGGGTTGTCATCACTTCGCAGAATCGCTTGGCTGGAGTTTACTTACGGACGTTGGCACAGTCGACGAGGGCGGATCTGCAACAGCGGAGATGAGACCCCTCATTCTCGCTTTGTCTTTCCGCACCAGCGATAGCTCGCGCCCAAAATAATTCCGGCCGATCTGATTCGTGGAATCTTCTGGACGGTTTTGGACTCGTCTGCGAAAACGCAATTCCAGGGAACGCCCATTTTGTTGTCGCGCTGCTGCCTTCAGTCGACGATGTTGTGCTGCCCGTTGGAAGGAAGGAAGGTGTAGCCTGGGGCCGAACGACCGGCGGTTCTGTGGCTGCCGCCGTCAGCCCGTGGCGCGAAACCGTTGGAATCCCACGCGACAGCCCAAAACTCTGTCACGACAAAGTTTCGCGGAGTTTCACACCTGACACCACGGTGGTGTTGCACCATCCGTCGAGTGCGACTTCTCGGTCTTCAGAACGTGCAGGGGGAGCATGCCCGATCGTCACGACCTGCATGCAGCTGCAGGGAGCGCAAGGCCAGCTGCACATTCCTACCCCGGACTTTCCTGTCTCCTACTCCAGCAGGCAGGTCGCTAGAATCGACGTTCGCGGTAGGAGAAACGCAAATCGCGAACGTTGTCTCGACTCCGACTCTCGACTCGTCCAGACGCGCGCGCTACCAACATCCGCGAAAACTGAAATCCGTCGCTGCGCCGTCTCTCCAGCTCCTTCCCCTGCAGATCAGCGAGCGACGGCACACCACCACCACCACTGCAGGCAAAACACCATCCGCCCGCTTGCAGCGCCGCATCACGCAAGCACTAACGCACGCTTCCGCTCGCCGAACCTTCCGGCCTACGCGCGTAGCCCAGCCCGTCTGCTTGGCAAACGCCGCAACGGCGCGCCCTCGGCCTGAGGGATGCGTCCGCGTCGCCCTCGCGCCAACGGCGTGCTTTGCGAAGTACGTAGTGCGAAGCACGTAGTTCGAGTAGAGATTTCTACTATAGAGGACGCCGCAGGACGAAATGCCGCCGCGGGCTTCGTGCCGGCGTTAACGTGCCTGCCTGCGGCTTGTATTTGAATATAGTAGCGCAAAACAAGCATGCATGATCGCCGACAGGTAAGTAGACACGTAGAGTAGTCCGGCGCGATCTCCCTAGGAGTACCAAGCCTTTGCTAGAGTACGCGTGCGTATTTGTAGTGGGGAGCCAAGACATGCTTGCACCACGTTCGCTCGCTGTACGTACAGCACGCGGCAGACGCCCCGCTTGCCTGTGCGTCGTATATCGAGCATCGTATATCGAGCATCATGCATCGTGCACCATCTATCTTTATCTTTATCTTTATAGTATCACCGCGTCAGCATCAGCGTCAGTGTGCCGCCGATACGACGGTCGCCTATTGCTAGCTAGGCTTTAGCAGCGAGCGCGCATCGTATCCGGAGATACGGTGGGTGGGTGCCTAGGTTGCTTTGACCTCTTGCCGGGACGGGCAGGAGTAGGTGCCTGCTGCTGGATATGTGGGCTGGGTCGGTGGGTTGGATTGGGTTGGTGGGTCGTTTGCGGTTGCTGCTTTGGGTGTGGGGGAATATTGGTGGGTGGGATGGTGGTTAATTGGATTGATTGGGTGAGTAGGGTGTTTGGGGTTTTGGGAGGTGGAGGGTTTGGGGATACCGCATTGATGGGCTGGCAGTTGCTTGTTGACGGTGCATACTTAGTGGGTAGAGTGTCCTTTGGGAGTGCCTTATGTGACAATGCGGAGTTGCGCGATATAAACAGCGGCGAGTACGGCATGGACTCTTGAGAAGAAGAGGCATTTATCACGTACGCAGTGCTTGAGCCCTTGATGAGCAAGCATAGAGGGAAGACGAGCTCACTTACTATAAGGTGAAGCTTTTTAGCAGAGACACGCCTGCATGGGCTTCTGTGCTGTTGGGTTCGGATGCACTGTCGATGCTCACGCTGATGAACTGACGAGGTACTAGTAAGTGCAGTATAAAAACACAGATCTGAACACTCCAGCTTCGCGACACGTCCAACGCGTCCTGCAAGAATCCAGTTATTGCCATTCCATGTAGTTTTGGGGGAAAAAATAACTCACAACAAGTAACCTGGATGCAACATCGGAAAGCCATTGGGGTTCGAGTATGACGGATGAATCCTCCGCCGACAGTAGCAAGTGAAGGCGCTCGCCGCGAGTATGTCGTGGTAATGGTACGCATCGGCGTCGAATGATGATGGTTATCGGCATTACAGCGAGGTGCTGTGCGGAGCGGGATGTGATGAGGGGCTTGTGGACGCCGCATCTTGCTAGGTGCTTGCGGCGGATTAATACTTGTGTCCACCAGAAGGGGTGTCTCAGAAGAGTCTTGCTGATTGTGGGCTTCTGGTGTGCTGTGTGATGGTGACTGCGTGAGGGGTGTGCTGGTTGCGGGAATTATCAATTATATCTTGGGTTTTGATTACGTACGGTTTAGTTGGTGTCGTTGTGGCTTATAATGTGGAGGGGTGGGGATGGGTTTGGTATTTTTTGTTTCTGGGTAATAAGTTGTGGGGACGTGTCCGGGGGAGTGCGGTTAGAAGGTGTTGAGTAAGGTGCTGTGGTTTTGATGGTAGGGTAGGTGTGACTGTGGTTGGTTAATAAATTTGTTACTTATTAGGATATGGGATTCGGCGATAGGATGTGATGACGGTAGTTAGGGCAAAGGACTTTAAGAGAGTTGTGGAACTTATATATACCTAGATTTGTTCGTATTTCTTCTATGGAATTATCAGGATAATTCTATGTAAAGTCAACATATGAAAACAGACCCGATAACTCCGACACCGAGGAGTACGTGCTAATGGCTTCCGTAAATAGATGTCCAGAAGCGGCCGACTGCCTAACAAAGCAGGATCTTCATCGCCACATGCGAAAGAGACAACAGAAGAAAAAGACGCTGGAAGTTCCATGTGGGGTTTTTCCACGAATGGGTCTGCTTCACGAAACCCAATTTATCAGGAAAAAGTACATTGGTATGTTGCACATCTCATCGCACGGAGATGCTGATTATTAGTATCATTCAGCGTCGGTGCTGGTCATCATTATACACTCAGAATTTTCACTGCGAGGTAGAGTAAGCACACAAGACTTTTCAGTGTTGTGCTCCGCCGGTGAAAATAGAATATACCTGAAGCCATGAATTGTGACCTCAGCTTCGTCGTCTAAACCCATCCATTTTGGGCATACTAGAGATGTCCGTGGTATGTATTTAGTGAAAAGTAAAGCATTAGTTTCTTCAGCTATTGGGGGATTATATATGCGGTTTTCATATTCGGGATTGAGACCAGTACAGGTAATAGCTCCAGAGCATTTAACATTCGAGTTTAAAGGCCTAGCATCGTGGTATTCTATGCTCGGAAATAGGAGGCCCAATATATAAAGATGCTATAATATTCATAGAATATAAAAAAAGGCAGCTTACTTCGTTAGTCCGAATTTATTAGTTTATTTTGTAGAATCCTCACCTCTGCGATACATAGTAAAACTAAAAATAATAGTAGGATATAGGATCCTTTTTATACTTGCGACTTCTAGGTTCTGGACCTCGCTGTCAAACATTATAGTTCCTCTCAGCCGTTAGTACTCTTAGCCCAACGGAAGTGACGTGTATGACATGATATCCAAACAGTAAAACAATGATCATTTGGTCTAGACTGTTGAACAGTGGTAACGCTCACACACAAGGCTCCCAAATTCCATGTGAGCTGTTCATTCCATGCAGTCAGAAGCACGTGAGCCTTGAGCGAAGTTACCAGTCGTCTGCGCCTCGAGCTGTAGCCGTGAAAGCCGGCCCCATTCTCCCTGCAACCTCTGCCAGATCTCAGCATCGGCAAACTCGCTCCTGGACATGGGAAACCGGAAACCGCATAGCCGTAGCGGGCAATGATCGGCGCAACACCACAACTGCGCCATCATTCTCAGCTCATGCCCATGCAGGCCCAGCAGCATCCGCGGTCTCGACTGCGCTCTCTGGCGGCCCTCTGCGTCAGCGTGCGCGGCGTTTACTGGGGCTGCCGCCGGAGGGTGAGGGAAGCTGCATAGGTGGTTGCTTCGAGGCAGCGAGCGAGCGCGTCATCGCCTCGTTCCGAGTACCTGGGTGGCCGCGTGCGGAAGGCCGGGTTTGGCGCGCCAAATACTCAGGTACCTGCAAGTATTCGCCGAAGATTTTTATATGCTTTTCCTGATCGCCGCGGCTGCTGCACCTCTTAATCTTACTCTCTCCATCAACACACACCACACACGAAAACATGGCCACACCAGCCCCCGCAGCAGCAGACAGCCGCGCCCTCCCGCCACGACACAGCGCCTCGCAAACCTCGCAAACATCACAAACCACACTGGCCAGCACCCCGCACACCCAAGAACCAGACAGCCGTACGCCCACAATCCAGCACGAAGAAGCCTCTCTCCAAACCGTGCGCAAACACCTCGGGCTGCACCCCCGCGCCGCAGCAACAGGGCCCTACCGCGGCGCCCCCGCCTGGGTCAAGCTGCGCCTCGTGCTGCGCGAGCCGCTGCTCGAGTTCTGGGGCGTCTTCATCATGTGTTTTTTCGGGCTGAGCGGGACGGCGCAAGCGGTGCTGAGCGCGGGGGACCGGGGGGCGCCGGGCGGGGACGGGTTCGGGGGGTTTTATAACGTGCAGTGGGGGTGGGGGATTGGGGTCATGTTGGGCGTAAGTGGCTGCTGCTGTCTTAGTGCCTGTCGCGAGTGTCTTGGTGTGGTTTGGAAACGTTTGTGTGTGTGTTGATGACGCTTACCTTACCTATGGCTGTGATATAGATCTACGTCGCTGGTGACTCCGGCGCCTACCTCAACCCCGCCCTCACGCTTATGAACTGCGTCTTCCGCCAGCTGCCCTGGAAGCGCTTCCCCGCGTACGTGCTCGCGCAGTTCCTGGGGGGTTTCGTGGCCGCCGCCGTCGTCTACGCGAACTATATCCCTGCGATCGACCACTACGAGGGCAAGGGCCGGCGCACTGTGCCTCCTGCCACGAACGCTACCGCTGGCATCTTTGCTACGTATCCCACTACGTTTACGCCGAGAGCGAGCCAGTTCTTTCATGAGTTTAGTTCGACGGCCGTTATGGCGTTCGTCGTGCTGGCGTTTAAGGACGAGAATGGCGCCGATTTGGTGAGTGTGTCGTGTAGGTGTGGGTGTTGATGGAGCTAGCAATGGGCAGTGCGGGCGAGTCTGAGCTGCAAGTCTGCGGACACGGACTCTGGAGACAGTGGGTGTCTGCCTGCCCGTGTTAGCGACAACCCACCACCATCAACCTCAGCAGCGCACACGGTACAGCCCACTAACACGCCCAACAGAAAGGCGGGACCTTCTTCCCCCTAGCCCTCTTCTTCCTCGTCTACGGCCTCTCCTCCGGCTTCGGCTGGCAAACAGGGTGCGCATACACTCTCTTCCCCATACTCAACCACCCACCACACACACCCACACGCACAAACAAGCGCGCGCAAGCCAAGCCAAACTAACCCCCCTCCCACGCCCCAGCGCCGCCGTCAACTTCTCCCGCGACTTCGGTCCCCGCCTCCTCACCTACTGCGTCGGCTACGGCGCCGACGTGTGGCGCTCCAACGAATATTACTTCTGGGTAATGCTCTTCCGTACATCCCAAGCCCTTTCTCGCATCAACCGCACTAACCACCCACCCACCTCTAGATCCCTATAATAGCGCCCTTCATAGGCGCCCTAGCCGGCGGCCTCGCATACGACATGTTCGTGTACAATGGCGACAGCCCCGTCAACTCGCCGAATCTGGGAATGGGGTATTTGACGAGGTGGGTGAGGCCGAGTGTGAGGAGGCGGGATAGGGATTGTGGTGGTGGTGGTGGTGGTGGTGAGGAGGTGGTGTAGGTTTGGTTAGGTGATTTATGGGTATATGGATGGATGGATGGGTGGACGGATGGATGGAAATGGCGTTTGGTGGTCTGCGATTGAGAGACGGGTTTATGAGGTGCAGCGGACGAAAGCACAGAGTTTTTGGACTAATCGAAGTGGACTTACCTGCCCTACACACAGAGTACAGGATATAGACGCATCGACGTGAGATTCGCAATCCGTGCTCCGGCTTCTCAGTCGGAATCCGCTGCCTCCCCAGCACAGAAACGTGAACTTTTCGCAGCAGCCTTATTTCCTACTCCATGCCGATGCGCCTACACCCCATACCCACCCACCAAGCCTCACCAACAATCTCACCTACCCCCACTCCTCTCTTATACTAGTTCCCCGCAACCTGCCTTCTTCAGCCCACACCCACCAAATTTAAGTCCTCGACATCGGGTTCCAGTTCCCTTAAACAGCGGGTCCACCTGCCCCCGTCATCGCGCTGCCCCACGCCATCTTCCCCGCGACTTTCCTTTTGTGGTCCTGTGGGGCAGTATTCTGAGCTGCGTGCTTGGCGTGGCGTCGGGATAAGGTTTCCGCGTCTGTGCTTGAGGAGGGCGGAGCGGAGCGTGGATGGGTGTGGCCGGGGTTTTCTGGTAGAGGTGGGTAGCGTCGTCTGGTGTTTTGCGCTCTCTGCTTGTTCTGTATGTCTCGCTTGGTGGGTGTTGTTGGTGTCGTCTTTTCGTCTGCTTTGCTGGTGTCTGGCATAGAGTTATTCAGGCGCGATTGCCGCTGCCGCGACTCAACTGCCTTACCAAGCCCGTCGTGCTGATGATGTAATGGAAGGCAGTGGAAGCCGCGGCAAGGCCTGCCTCATCGGCGTTCGAGAGATCAGAAGACGCAACTCAATGCCTAACACCACCTATACTACCAGCAGATAACATCAAAGAAAAACGGGAACGCAGCGCGGACGCACACGGAGGGCACGTCCAAGCCAAGCAGGCAGCGGACGCTCTCGGCACGAGCCGAAGTAATGCGCCAACCGTGGCGTGACGAAGCACCCACCTCTCCATTCTCGCGGGCCTTCTCGAAGGCGCGCAGAAATTTTCTCGAAGGACGCCCGCTCGGCAGACTTCCCTGTCTGCCAGTGCCAGCAACGAACCTGGGAACTGGGGAAGAAGGACCGGTGGCCGCCGCCGCGCTGTTGCCCCCACTTGCTTCGGGGCACGTTCGGTGCAGCGTTTGCGTTTGCGTTTGCGTGGAGAGAGCGACAGCCGAAGCTAGAAAGCGAGCGAGTGGAGAGACGGCAGTGGAGATGACGACACTCGACATGCCTGCAGCGGGCAGCGGGAGCGGGAGCGCGGGAGGTAGCGAGCGAGCAGGCAAGCGGGGGCGGTAGCGTGATACGTCTCGTGATGGAGAGTGAAGTTTTGGTTGGTGGGCAAGCGCGGGAGCCCGTGCGCGAGTTGGCGACGATGGGCGCGGGTTCCGTTTTCCTTCCCCGGCTTCCATACTCCCCATCAGCCCTTTAGCCTGAATGGCTTTTGGCCTTGGCCGTGGTCGTGACGCCAGCCCCTCTTGCGCCTGCTCATGTTGCCTGCGTGGATCGTTGCGGTCCCGGGCGGATCATCGCGCCTTGCGTGTTGCGTGCAGCTGGTGGGCCGCCGTCGCCGTTGCCGTTGCCCTGGGTCTTGGGCCTTGGGCTAGCGCGGCGCTTTTTGGGACGTCGGTCGTCGATTGCCTCTGCTCTGTTGTCAGGTTGTAAACGCTACGTCTGCTGCTGATCGTCGCCTTGACGTGTAGGGGCGGTTTGTGGACGAGCTGTTTCTGTTGGTTTACTGTTGTTTTTTTGTTGATGACTTCCCATCCTGACGCGAGCAGTCGAACGTCCTTGCAAGAAGAAACATGGTGGCACGGGTCATCGTTCGTAAGAGCTTGGAGTTGTGGGGTGGTCTGGGGTCGCGCGGAGTGTGGAGGTGGAGTCTGGGGAACGGCGATGCACGAGGCGGCTGCTACTCTCGCGAACCTTCACCCATCGGGTCATCATCGCAGCGACAGGCGCGACAACAACCATGCTGTCTATAATCGCAAACCCCGGAAACATGCAGTTTGACGCTTGTTGCTTTATTTTTAGGCGCGAAAAGTGGCTGGGAACCCTGCTCTTTGGCCCCCAACCTTTGACGCGACCGCGTACAAACAGTCCTACTACCGCGCGCGAGGTGCGTGCCGTTTCCTAACGACACTCACTATGAGCGACACTGCATACGCCAGAATTGAGTTGCAACCGTTGGCGTCGGTGCAGCAATCGGAAGGATACGAGAACAGAAAACCGACAGGCACGGATGGAACGCGTGCTTCTTCCCTGTCAGGACGTCATCAGGGCAGCTCTTTCACTGCAAATCCTGTCATCTTCAGAAGCGTATCACAGACTCGGACAGTTCTTCGCGATGCCTATGCGAAGTCAATGCCGTTCCTTCGCGAGTCGTACACCGAGTCGAAACCGTTCGTCCGTCAGGCTACGTACCATGTCAAATCCACAGTCACGCAAAGATGGTTCATCCGACATATCGTGGGGTTACTCACTCTTCTACTTTTCGGACTCTTACCCTGCATCTTGTACTTTCGGATACTCGAAAATCCTTTTTCGGTACAAGAGGCAACATGTGACGGTTACAGGCCAAAATCAGACAATGACAATGGGATCCAAGGTCTCTTCACCATCGACCGAGTCTCAGGTGCATTTCCCTTTTGGTTGGCCAAGCTCTTGGATACCATATGGGACTTGGCAGTTGGACGAGGGTTTCAGTTCGTGTCGTCATGCGTGGCCTACGTTGTCTTCACCAGCGCAGTGCTCCGGACAATAGAGGTATCGCCTATCCCGTATAGGACGTTCATCTCCCTGTCTCAAGACGGACCAACGGTATCGAGCATCGTTTCGCTTCTCGCAGACATCACTCGCTATGCTCGAACTCGGACGACCCTGCTTTTCGTCTGGGTTACCTTGTCTACCCTTTACGTAGTAGCCATGCCGACCCTGTTCTCTACCATGACTGGATATATCAGCACCTCCAGGGCGTTCACGCAGATTCCTTCATCTACCGGCTCCGGCCTTCAGTACATTCCAAGGGATGATTTTTTCTTGGGATTAGTGATTCATGACCTGCCAGGGATTGCGAATAATACGTGCTTCCCTACCGAGGAAGTTGACACTCCGGTACACCAAATGTTTGAGCAATCCAGCCAATGTATGTCCGCTTGCCCCCCACACTTTCAAACAAGGGACGAATACTGACCTGACATAAAGGTAATACTACTTCATGCGCAGGCTATGTCAATCGTCGTCAATGTAAGGCCAAGACCTTGGAGAGTGACGGCTATAATGATTACCTCCCATGTATGCAGTGCCCTTTTCGATTGCGCACGACCGTTGACTAACAGGCGCGTAGGGGTTTATTTCAGCAATGAAACCTACCTATTGTATGGTGATTACTACAACTGTAAGCTCTACTTCTCCTGCCCTTTCTTAATATCAACCACTTACCTTGCACAGGCAACGCCACGTTGAATATGACTGTAGCTGGAAAAACTTTGGCGTGGAAGGACGGCCGGCACCATATCGGCGACCATGCGGGTTGGTGCTACGATGGTAAACCGTACGGCGATCGATACATGTACGAGAAAACTCAGTGTATGCCCGACACCAAAGGCGCCCGGTACCACTGGGGCTTCTCAGCAACGCTAACGTCGGTGGTCGTCATCGTGCACGCAGTGTGGGCGCTGACGATGTATGCGGTCTGGCTCGAGGCGGAAGTCCATGGCCGCCTGTTGCGCGAAGGGTACAACTTGACGCAGCTGCGTGGAATCTTTGTGGTTGCGGCCGCTGCGCAGGACACGACGGGGATGGAGGTCGCGGAACTGAAGACGCTCTCGACGAGTAAAGTGGAGAAAGAACTGTTTGACAAGGGTGCGAGGGTCGAGTTTAAGCAGCTTGAGAAGGAACTGCCGTATGCGCACGTAACGGCGTTTGAGGCAACATGATGATTATGATGATGAACGACAGGAACGCGAACGGCAGCCGCGCGTGCGAGCGACTAGACAATCATATATTCAGTATTACATGCATGACGAGTCGGCACAGCGGACGAGGCTGTTTCACGACGGGCATCACCAACGTCGGCATCCGAGGCGAAGGCGTGATCGAGCGACGGTCCTCATTCGCCGTCGCATGTGATGTGGGTGCTCGCAGTTCTTGTCCGGGGACGATCCACGGAGGCCGTGGGTCCGGAGGAGACTGTTATGCGTGGAGCTGATGGAGCCGAGAAAGAAGTTTGCAAGTGATGGACCAGCAAGACGCCGGGGTAGGCAGGCCGCCCGCTGGACACGCAGTCGTAAGACGTTGCCTGGCCAGTCCAAGGCCCACCCGCCTAGACGTCGATCGAGGAGGGCCGCGCACGATGAGAGTCAGAGAGGTCGGATCGTGCACCTGCAGGGCCGAACATTCACCACGCACTCACAGCAGCACAAGAAATTTCTGTCAACAGCGACGCCACCAAGCCACTGCCGTCGTGGTTGGGTTTTCGGAGCTGCATCCGTCGGACGACTGCAAGGGCAGGGTGACGCACCGCGCCAACCATTTTCCCGTTGCGGGCAGCACTAAGCATTTAAGCTTGTCTGGCTTGACGTCAGTGCTAACGACTTGACCGTGCCAAGGCCGGTCAAGTCGCTTGGCCCCCCGACGTCTCGTCCACCGCCTTAACCCTCCCCCTCGTCGTTTTTATCTCCCCGGGCTCCAGTATGAAATCACACGGCCCACTCTTTCACCAGCTAGTCGCCTCTCCGCGAGTGACGGTGGACCATCTCCCGCAAGCCAACACTAACACCGCCAATCCCTCCATGCCTGGCCTCCGGACGTCACGCCGTGCAGCTCGCAAGTCGCAACTCTTTTTTTTCGCTGCTCCGCGCAACTGCGAAAAAAAATGGTCCCTGATATCATCATCGTACTCCTCCACCAGGGTCTGAAAAATGCGGAAGAGTGGGCCTGCCCACGCACCTCTTGTGCCACGGGGAGGCTATAAGGGGACTGTTCTCTCCTCTTCTCCCTCCACCAGCAGCTGCTCCTCGTGATTCTCTCCCCAGACTCCCGTCACGACCACAGCCAGCATGGGCTTCTCAGGCTTCTCACACACCGGCTTCCTCGGAGGGAAGATCGGAGGCAAAGCACTCCAGATAGGCGTCTGTATCACTGCGTCGTCTGGTTTCCTGCTCTTCGGGTAAGCACACGGCGCTTTCAACGTCCAAGGCTTTGCGACGCTGACTTTGCACTCTCCAGTTATGACCAAGGTATCATGTCTGGCATTATTACGGAACCTATGTTTGTCGACTACTTCCCTCAAATGGACTCGGACTTCAAGGACGGTGCCATCCAGGCTCTCGTCGTCGCTATCTACGAAATCGGCTGCCTTCTCGGATCTTTCATCATCATTGGCTGGGGTGACAAGCTTGGTCGCCGCATGTCTGTCCTCATCGGTACTCTCATCATGCTTGTCGGCACTGCTATCCAGGCTGCTTCGGTCACAATGGGCATGCTCATTGTGGGACGAATCGTAACTGGTGTAGGCAACGGCATGAACACTTCGAGTATTCCCGTCTGGCAGTCCGAAATGGCACCGCCCAAGATTCGTGGTTTCCTCGTACTGTTCGAGGGTGCTCTGATCACTGGCGGTATCATGATTTCGTATTGGTAAGTTGTTGATCAGCACGGCACGTGCTTTATTGGAACGCAAATCAACTGACCGATCATCAGGATCAACTATGGCTTCTGGTTCGTGACGCAGTACGGCTCCTTCCAGTGGCGCTTCCCCATCGCGTTCCAGGCCGTATTCGGTTTCTTCCTGATCCTTGGTGTTTTGGCCTACCCCGAGTCGCCTCGCTGGCTGCTCAAGCACGGCAAGAGGGAGGCCGCGCTGGAAATCATGTCACACCTGCGCGACACCTCGATGGACGACCAAGGAATCCAGAAGGAGGTCCACGACATGGAGAAGATCAACGCCATCACCGGCGGCAAGAAGCTCACCGTTAAGGAGTTCTTCAGCCAGGGCCCGGAAATGAACCGCTGGAGAGGTCTGATTGCCTTCACTTCCCAGGCTTTCCAGCAGATCGGTGGTCTGAACCTGGTTACCTAGTATGTTTTCCCCCGTATTTCCCCAAGCTGCAAGACCCGTATGCTGACCACCACCAAAGCTACGCGACCACGGTTTTCGAAGACTCGCTCGGCTTTGACCCTGAGCTCTCCCGCCTTATGACCGGCTGCCTGGGTACCGAGTTCTTCATTGCGGCGCTCGTCGCCCTGTTCGTCGTCGACCGTCTCGGCCGTCGCAAGCTGATGCTTGGCGGTGCCGTCGGCATGGCCGTCTCGCTGCTCGTTATCGGTGCCTGCTTGTCTGCCGGCACCAAGCCTCCTGCGTATGCCGCGACTGTCTTCATCTTCGTGTACAACTCGTTCTTCGCAGTCGGTTGGCTGGGTGTCACCTGGCTGTACCCCGCCGAAATCACGCCCATCCGTATCCGTGCCGAAGCCAACGGTCTGTCGACGTCCGCCAACTGGATCTTCAACTACGCGGTCGTGCAGCTGGCGCCGATTATGATCAACAAGATTGCTTGGGAGACTTACTTTGTCTTCATGTGCTTTAACTGGGCTTTCATCCCGGTTGTGTACTGGACCTTCGTCGAGACCAACGGTAAGTTTACTCCGACAAATAGGCATGTACCATAGAGCAACCACTAACGCGCAACACACAGGCCACCCTCTTGAAAAGATGGATGCCATCTTCGCCGAGGCGTACGAGAAGGGCGAGAACCCCGTCAGCACCGAACGCCGTGTGCGCAAGGGCGAGGTTCTCGACATCGAGAAGACGATGGAGGAGGCCGAGCGCGTTGCCGAAGCCCGCGGCGAGGCGCAGCCGCACTCGGACTCGGACGAGGACAAGTACGGCGCAACGCGGAAGGAGCAGGAAGGTTAAGTCCTGACCTGTGATCTTGTGTGCACGCTTGCCAGCGTCTCTCCCATCAGCCGTTGGCCAAGGAGCAGCATATGATACCCCCGCCATTGTTCAACAGTGTGGTTGGCGGGCTGTAACAACATCACATCGACATATGTCATGAAGGACGGGGAGAGAACGACATCGCGCTGCGACGAAAGCGGTGGCGCGGATGTTATTTTAATGGATGATAGGGCCAAGAGATGGAAATACTGTCTTATTTGGTGGGAATTTAATGATACCATGACAGAAGGGTTTGATGATGATGATGAGGGAGGGGTTGGGGGAGCGTTGGAGCGATGGATGCTCTTTTGGTTGTATGACTACCCATGTACTTTGATGATACCATGATATGTAGAAGTTTGTCTACCTAGCTATATAGTTAGGCTATGAATTTGGGTTTGGAAAAATTGGTTGCGCTATGATTGCTGTTGGTGATGGGAACGAGTGAATAACTCACTGGGAGGCAGGCAGTATGACTCCACAATGCAGAATGTAGAATGCAGAACGCAGAACGCAGGGCGCGAGACGCAAGCATCCCACCCACGCAGACGGACTCGGCAGTTGCTGCCCTCCGTCTCCGGGCTTCCACTCCCCCTGACCACCACATCAGCTCAGCGCTTCACTTGCCCGCTCACCCATTGACCATTCCCGTCCAGTAGACTACGTCCATCTAGTCCCTACCAACATGGAGGCGACTTACCGTAGGAGTACCTAGGCATCACCGCCCGGAAGCCGCGGCACCCGCGCCCGCCCGCACCCGGCAGCCGGGCAGCCGGGCAGTAGTCCCAGCCGTGCCGCGCGGTGCCGTGCGGTGCCGTGGAGGAGTGGAGGAGTGGAGGAGTGGAGGAGTGGAGCATCGGCTCCGGCACTGACACCAGTAAGGTAGGACTTGGTGCTGACAACAGCAAAGGCCCAAAGAAAGGCAATGCAAAGGCAAGGCAATGCGGTGAGCGCCGCGCTGACGCGATTGGACTTGGTCCTGGCAGGGCAGGGCAAAGGCCGCAGAGCCTACCTCCCCCCCCCCCTAGCTATCAACGGTATCAACGGTATCGGCATCGGCAGCGTGGGTATCTCTCCTTATCGCGCTCGCGCGCTTGTTGGCTCGCACACGCTTCGCACGCTCGCCATGCACGCTGCAGGGGAGGCGGGGGAAGGAAGCAGCGTGCGTTTTGCACCCAGCGCCCAGCGCCCAGCACCGACCCCCCAACACACACACACACACGGAAGGGACGAGAGTGGGAGCGTGTGTGTGTGCGCAGGGCCATTGCCATGGCCTTTCGCCCCCGGATGCGCGAACACGTAGCACGCACAGCACGCTCCCGCTGCTGCGCGCCCCTTGGACCCAGCTCGCGCTCGCGCTCTTCCCCGTCCAAGTGCCCTTGCTTACTCCGTAGTTACTGCCACTGCTGCTCTCTCATCAGCGCTGTCCATGCAACACGGGCTATCGTACTTATCGATTGATTGGCATGCCATGGCATGGGCGGCGCTGCGTCTGCCCTCTGCTCTGCTCTCCTCTGCTCTGCTCACGTGCCCGGTCGTAATCGCAATCGGCGGCTTCGCCACCGTAGGAGTAGGTAGGCCTCCATGCGATTGACCGGCCGTGTCGCCCACTACTACAGCATCACCACCGCCAGTCCAAAATAGAAACGCCGCGTGCCTCGTGCCTGGCTGGCCGTCTGGCTGTAGGGACCAAGGGGCAAGCAAGCAACAGCACTGTCAACTGATGGACGAGGTACCGAGACCAACGACCAGACCACACACGCCCAACCTCCTATCCCTTGCGCCCTCGCCTTGTGTCCAGCCGGTCCGACCAAGCTCTTGGAGTCGCAACTCACGACTCACGACTCGTCCCCGTCCCCCGTCGCCACCCCATCCACCCACCCTCTAGTCAGCACCAGCCCACACCACGATCCGCACCGTGCACACACACACGCGCGTCTGTCTGCACGCACGCGCTCCGCTCCGCCCCGCTCCGCCACCCGTACCCGCAAGCCATGGCGCCCGCCGCCCAACCAGACAAGCGCAGCGTCCAGCTACCTAGGCGGCTACGTGTGTCGAGGTCCAGGGACTGCTTCCTTCTCACGAGTAGGCCCCGTCATGGCAGGACGTAGACAGAGCGCGTGGCGTGATGCCGAGCTTACGTGTTGCGGGCTCGCGCGGGTGAGGGGAGGAAGCATGCAGCCGTGGCAGCCCGCCAAGGATGCGGTAACCAGGTACCTAGCGCTTGCATATTGTATGTGCGCCTGTCAATCCTCACGAGAGGGTTTAGTTAATAGCGTCGGCGCGCGGGCTCGGTAACCATGTGCATTTAGCAGTGGTGTGTCGTGCCCTTGTACAATTGCTCTTTAGTGGTTTAGGCGGCGAGAAAACTAGAGGGGCTTCGGGGCCTTGAGACATGGACTTGTGGGGTTAACGACGCGTTCGGAGCGAGGTTGCGCAAGTGCGCAATTATGTGCAAGAATCTAGGCTCTCTATTATTGCTGCCAACAATATGGGGTATCGGACTAGCTATGCCAACGGGGGACGCGAACGCAGCCCAACCACAATCTTAGCGACGGACTACCTACCGCATCAGCAACGACATTAATGGCTGATGTACTGGAACACGGCGCTAACGGCCTTCTCCGCCGTTTCTTGCCTGAGCAACAAATCCTGGATCTTCGCCATCGGGCCTTCGTCGCCATCGTTGACAAAGTGGTTCCAGCTGCTCGTGTCACCGTACAGCATCGCTGGCGCCTTGATGTGCTGCCTGCCGTCGGACCTGCAACGCTTGCACTTGAACGTGTCGTGCGTGTCGCTGGTGGTGTTAGGCTGGTACTGGAAGAGCTCTCGCAGCGAGTCGATGGAAAAGTGGCGCTCGACATCCTCAGCCGAGTCGACGACACATGATGAGAGCGCCGACTTGTGTGACTGGCGCTGAAAGATCTTCTCCTCGATGGTACCTGTCGCGATGAAGCGATATACAAAGCAATCCTTCTTTTGGCCATCGCGCCACACACGAGCTAGGGCTTGTTGATCAGCCGCGGGATTCCAGTCAGGATCGAAGAGGACGAGGCGGTTGGCGCCGATCAGGTTCAGCCCACAACCACCGGCCTTACTACTGAGCAAGAAGACAAACTCGCCGCCCTCAGGGTCATTGAACTTGTCAACGAGCTTCTGCCGCTTGTTGACGTTCATTGTCCCATCAAGGCGAAGGCACCCATAGCCTCTTGAGCGACAGAGCTTGTCGAAAACATCCAGCGTCTGAGTGTAGTTGCTGATCAAGACGATCTTATCATTCGTATCCTGGCGAATACGAGCAAGCATACGATCCAGGACCATCATCTTGCCAGAGTACCAAGATTTAACATCTCGGTCACGGCCCCGAGCATCTTTTGGAACGAAGTCATCTGGGAAGCAGCTTTCCGAGCCTGGCAAGTCCGATGGAAGGTCGAGAAGGTCAGGGTGATTGCAGAGTTTCTTGAGAATATTAATGGCCTTGAGAGGCTGGCTTCCTTTGCCGCGGAGAAGCTGGCGGATCTCCGGCGACTGAATGAAGAGGTTGTAAAGGTCCTTTTGGAAGGGTGCAAGGTTGCAGAAGACGACGTGCTCGTATTTGACTGGCAGGTACTTTGAGAGGATGTCGTTCGTTCGGCGAATGATGAATTTGTTGACAAGTGTAAGCAGCTCCGAAAGACGTTCATCACCCAGCTTCCGGTCCTTGTCAGTACCGTTTGCGTCACGGCCTCGCAGGATTGGAAGTTCGAAGCGTTTCCTGAACTCGTTCTTGGTTCCGAGATAATTAGGATTGGCAAAGTTGAGCAATGCAAAGTATTCGGATAAGTCGTTTTGGATAGGAGTGCCAGAAAGAATGACGCGCTTCTGGACGTTGAGATTGTTAAGAGCCGTAAATGTCTGGCTTTCATCATTCTTCAAACGATGTCCCTCATCGCAAAGCAAGAGTCCGATCGGCGTATTCTTAAGTTCTTCTACGTTGAGTCGAAGTGTTTCGTAAGACACAATGAGTACAGGACGGACCACGGCACGCCCGCTTGCTATTGACCATTGCCGAAGCTGCTGAGTTAGTTCTTCTTTCGAGGCTTTGCCATCAATAGCGAACGGGGTGATTGCATCTTTGCCAAGCCACTTGACGAGTTCGTTGGCCCAGTTCCTAACCAAACTGGAGGGACACGCAATGACGCATTTCTGGATTGTCGATTTGCCGGCCTCTGGCGATTGTTTGATCAAAGTCCACATCAAGGCGATGCATTGAAGCGTCTTGCCTAGACCCATTTCGTCTGCCATGATGCAACCATTGGCTTTGGGATCAACAAGACCTGTAGTACAACGGTAAAGGAATCTTACACCCTCTACCTGATGTGGCCTGAGAACCTTTGCAAGCCTAGGATCGATGACTACCGGAACTTTCGGCCGTTCATCGACCTTCTTCTTCAGTCCAAGTATGTCCGCCAAGCTCTTGTGAACAAGCGGAGCATCTAGCTTCGGCGGTTCAGGTTCGTCAGTTTTTTTCTCTCCCTCTTCCAACGGAGTGACGGGCTTGTCGTCGACAGTCGGATCATAAAGCACAATGGCGAATTCTCCAGCGGGGTCGTGCAATGGCTTGGCCACAAATACTGCACCTTGCCGCATACCGAGCAGGGGAGCCGGCCTAGCCGCATTGTATGCACCCGTGTCCTTGTTTTTCAACGGAACTGAGAAGCGTTGCCGAAATGTCGACTCCTTGTCCTTGACCTTGAACACCGGGAATTTGTTGACATCCCTGGTGGCGAGCGCCAGACGGTCTTCGTTTGTGTACGGTTTGTCACCGTCCACCACATCACCATCAGCTCCGGAGTAATCAACCTTCCTCCTTTTCCTTGCCGGCTTATCCGAGGCACGTGTAGGTGTCGCTGAGCCTGGACACTTGAATGGCTTTACGAGGCGATCGAGTGATTGCGGCGTGCCGCCATACAGGGTGGAAACGCTTTTCTTCGAGACGGGCGTTACATTCTCCTTGTCCTCCGTCAGAGTAAGGCTTTTGGACCGATACCTGCGCTTTGTCAGTCCGGCTCAAAGAATGTAGCTCGACATTATGGCATACATCTGAAGATGCCGACACAACAACGGAGGGGATTGGCCGTGAAGAACGTTTGTGTCACACACAAGGCCACTGGAGAAGACAATAATGCAGCAGAAAAGGAGAAAAACTGACGGCAGTGGCGAAGAATGGACGAACGAGTGTTGTTGCGATGGCGAGGTTGGGGCGTGGAGTTTCGGCTCGACGCGTCGCGACTTAGGCTCCAATCGCCACAAGCGCCTGATCACGTGCGCCAAGAATTCGGCTAGTCTTGAACGGCTCCTCACCGACGTCAGCGGGCTGTTTCAACTTCACTTTTTTTCATCTTTACTTCGTACTTCATATGTGAGTTCTTCAGCTTGACACTTTGCTGGAAGGCTAGGGCAAAGTAGGTCCAGCTGTTGCCGTAAGAGACATTCGGTTCCGCAAATCGCCGCTCATGTGTTACGCTCATAATACTTCGGTAGTAAAGTCCCTGAGATCTCGACAGTAAATAATTTGCCCGCTCTTTTTGACTGGTTAATCCACCATTGACTGCCTGCAAATCGGGTCAACTTTATCTACCGAGTACCCCCTTAGGCGCAGATGAGTACGCAAAACCTGACTGGATATAGCGATAAACGCAGCACGCTTTTCTAGCCGTCTGAAATTACCGGCTGACTTAAGCATTGGAGCCTGACTTGACTATATGGTGGCGATGCGGATGGACGAGGTAGACGCTGCCAAATGATGTGGGGTAAAATAATAGCAATGGGGCGGAGTATCGGTGAAGGCAGAAGGGTGATGGGGCGTATATGTGGGGCAAAATAGGCAAGACGTCGATGCCTAGGAAAAAGGGTATTTCTATACATAGCCGCAACTCCATCTTACAACGTCAGCATTTGGAATCAAAAGATATACTCAGCGGTGCCTTTAACACCGAAAACTCGAATACGCCTTTCGTTCGACCACCACTCGACACGATGCACATATTCGAACTTCCCCCCGAGCTCTTCATGAGCATCATGGAGCAAACGGTGGTCACGCTAGAATTGCGCCGGGCGCTAAGGGCGCGGCTTGTTTGCAGTATGAATCACTCACTGTTTGGATAAGGCTGTCATCATTACTAACAAAATCCTAGAAACCTTTGATCGAGGGCTCACTGGTGCTATCTTCACGACAGCAGCCATAGAAAAACATCGTGACAGCTATGGTTGGGTCGGAAAACCAATTCCCGCAAAATGGCTTGTGAAATTACTGGAGATTCGGGCTCTGGAAAGGCCCAGGAAACACAATCGGCTCCTTGACACAGTTCATGAGACGGTTAGTAGAATTATGCATCAGTGTGGAAAAGAGGATGAGGAAATGAGGTTCGCCTGCCTGTCGTCTGTCTGTCAGGCTGTTGCAAGCTGGTATCATTTTACCGGCTGGCTTATCGATGCCATCTCTGAAGATGAGCCGTATCACCATAATGAAACTGTCATGATGCGGGGTTGCCTAGCAGCAGCAGCCTGGATGGGAAACAGCCAACTCGTTGAAGCATTCAGCGGGGTAGACGACATAAACGACGATAGCAGTGACCTCCCATCCGCGCTTTGGGCTGCGGCTCGGCAAGGCAACATGGAAATATTCCAGCAACTTTTGCACAAAGGTGCGAGAGGCACCATTTCCTCGAATGGTGCGGCTTGTTTGATTGGTTCAACACCCTTCCAATCAGCATGCTGGGGAGGTAATAAGGAACTGGTCCGTCTCCTCATGGAAACGAATCCTAATATTGAGCCGGCCGACATTGAAAAGGGCCTTCGGTGCGCTGCTTCCGGAAACCATGTGGAGCTGGTTCAATTCTTGTTGGAGCGTTTCGAGTTCAGGGAGGAGGCCAAAAGCGTAGCTTTGCATGGCGCTTGCTTCTATGGAGCTGAAGACACCACTCGTCTAATGCTTGACAGAGGTACCAGCACAAAGTATCTCAACTATGCGTTTAAGTATCTCCAACCCCTTGCAACTGCTTCAAAGCACGGACATTTGGCAATCGTTCGTCTGCTAGTGTCAAGGGGCGTTGACCTCAATTTCAGTACCGGCGCACGGCATCCGGATGCAGTGCTCCTTGCTGCCAGCAGAGGATACATTCGTATTGTTGAAGTGCTGCTCGACGCCGGAGCTCAAATCACGACCTCCATCGACGACGATACACTGGCACGTGTAGCAGAGAGAGGCCACGAGGACATGGTTAAATTCTTACTGGACCGCGGATATCCTATCGGCAAAGGCAACAAATATGACAAAAAGGAGGGAGGTGAAGGCAGATTCGTACTGGGCTCTGCTTGTGAGCAAGGGCAAACGTCAATTGTGAGATTGCTTGCCGAGTACGGCGTCGATATTCACAGTCCTAATTGCTACCGTATTGAGGAGTTACCGATAATTACAGCGAAGAGGAATGGTCATGACAACGTCGTAGATACACTACTTGAGCTTGGTGTGCAAAAGCCAAAGGAATTAGACAGCATCCAAGGGAAGAAGAGCCCGTTTTTGTTGTAGCGATAGACTAGTCTTTCATATATCATGTTCCTTTGCCTTCAATGATATTCTCAACAGCAAGTTCAACATTACTCCCGCACTGTATACCTACACATATAAAAACTTGCACTATTCACCAACCATGCAAAACTAACTAAACCTTTTATCTTTCTCACTTCCCATTGCCGCCCTCAGGTCTAGTATAGCCGTGCAAAAAGCAAAAACATACGGCAGCTGGGATTCGCTAGTGGTCACCCACCTAACTACTAATCAGCCGGTTCGAGGCTTGTGTATGGCAGAGCGGACGGGATGCCCAATTCTCCTCGACCTATGGTCGTATGTGCTTAATATGGCTGTTACTATAGTATATATAGTGTCAATGTTGTTGCCGAGTTCCCATCTACATGAAATTCTCTAATTATTGTTCTGAGACTCCCGTCTAACAAGTTTGTTTGGTGAGAGTTCTGTTGATTGAAGGTTTCTCTGAGGGTCCTGTATATACACGTCTTTCTTCAGCCAAATGACGCCGCCACGTATTGATGGCTCCGCAAAACTCAACTCCGACCAGGGTGACTGCAGTTGCGCCACACAACCAACCCGCCGCGTCCTGGTCGCACCTTTCCATCAAGCTACTTATTAACCAGCTCATCCATTGTATCACACCGAGAATGCCTTTTCGTGAGAAGTTGAAGCGAATTTGGCGTCGGAAGAAACGTCCCGTGCCATCCACGAAATCCACAGCTCCACAGTCCGATGAACGACAGGGAACACCAGTCAACTCGCGCCCATCTAACTCGAGTCTGCCGGCCAACCCGAGCCCGCCAGTCAACTCGAGTCCATCAACCAGTGTCCAACAGGCGCCTCAAACACTATCTCTACAAGCTTCCAATACTCCACCACAAACTAAAGCCAGTAATGACGGAGCACTCGTCGCGAAACCGGCTAGTGAACCTTCAAAAGCACCGAAGTCTGCTTTCGACAGAGCAGTCCAGCAACTCGACCCCGAGGCGCGTGCAGCCTTCAAAGATGCCAAAACTCCAGAGAAAATCCTACAACAGGCTCGAGATCTTGGAGAGAGCCACAAAGAATCCACGGAAAAGCTGTCGAAGGGCCTTGAAATCGTCACGCTCTCCATCAACCGTTTCCAATTTCTCGCCTCTGCAGATCCGTCATCAGTCGCTCCTCTTGTGATGGGTGGAGTAAAATGCATTATGGACATCGCAACAAACTACATTTCGTATTTCGACCGTCTCGTTGGCATTATCGTCGATTTCTGGACTATTTGAAGCCTCTAAGGCTATTCACTAAAACAAAGCTGAACTTGGAAGAAGATATCCTTGTCGACGTGTACATCGATGTTTTGGAGTTTTGCCAGAAAATCCGATCCATGTTCACGGAAAGTGATGGTAGTAATACAAAAGGCCCAGGATTCTGGCAGAAACTCAAGTTGAGCTTCTCGGGACAAATCGATTCCGAAACCAAACTAATCCAAGAGCGTCTGAAGAAGCATCGCGACCTTGTCCTAGAAACGGCTATAGCAAAAATCTTGAGCGGACTAGAAGGTATGTTTTCCAACATCAGTCTCTGCCACGGTGAGTGCAACTATTAACCAATTACAGAACAAGGCAAAGCGGACATGCTTAGATGGGTCTCCTCTGCAAACCACGAGAAAGAGTACAACGACAACCTGAGAAGAAAACACGAAGGAACAGCAAACTGGCTACTCGACGATCCGAGATTTCAGACTTGGCACAAAGCCCCAAACGGACACGCTTTGTGGTGTTTTGGAGGTCCCGGAATGGGGAAAACTGTCATTGCTTCTAACGTAATCAACTACATCAAAGTTCAGTCCTCCCTCGATGACAATGTCGGAATTGCTTTTCTCTTCTGTCAGTATGACGATATGAAGAAGTTCGATCTTCCTCAAGTCATTCGAGCAATTTTCAAGCAACTTTGTTGAAAGCCACACATTTTTCCCGAACCTCTCAAGGCGTTCATAGCGAAAAACCAGAGCCAAGGGCGACAGCCTGATGAAGTCTCCCTCAGGGATGTTCTCTGGGGAACTTTCAAGACCTTTCACCAGATCTATATTGTCGTTGACGGTATAGATGAATGTCCCTTTTATCCTATAGACAGACGAGATGCATTAGGGCCCCGTGAGCTTTTTTTTTTTTTTTTTTTTTTTTTTGCAGTTCCTGCAGCAGATGGAGCCTTTACAAAGCGTCAAAGTTATTATGATGAGCCGCCCACTAGCTGACATCAAGGAATATCTCAAGGATGTTCCTTCTATTCAAATAGACGCACTCCACGTCTATGAGGATGTGAAGCTATACGTCCGCGAGTCGATTGAGGGAACAACTGCAACCGAAAAAAACGTGCAGATGCTCTCTAGGCCTACTACATTCCCGTTCGGTGATGCAGACTTCAAGGAAGAGCTCATTAGCAGATTGACAGAAATGTCGAAGGGGATGTAAGTTTGCACATTTCATGCACTGTCAAATCCGGTTACAACGGCTGAGCAATCAGCAGCTTTCGACCCTTCAAAGATATCTAAAACTTGTGCACAATTGTAACGTCAGCTAATATGAAAACAGGTTCTTATGGGTGCATTTACAGATCAGATCCCTCTTTGAGTCAAAAGATGAGGTTACCGTCCGAAAGAAGCTGCAACAATTACCTCCGGATCTGCCAGAAACGTACGAAAGGATGCTTTATTAAATCCTTCAAAACAGGGATCCGGACTCGAGAGCAATCGGTCTTATGTCTCTTGCTTTTGTCATGCATAGCGAACGGCCCCTCAACTTGAAAGAGCTTCGGGCTGCACTTGCTTACCAGGACGGATTCTCGCACATCAGTGACTGGACTGAAAAAAGATTTCTGGAAGTCTGCTTTGAGTTTCTTGAAATTGGTTGTGACAGCAGCGATTATGGGAAAGTCCGTTTTCTCCACTTCTCGGCACAGGAGTTCCTCCGTGGCATCTCGAACCAAACGTGGACAAGCAAGGGCACGGCTATTCCAGAACTCATATTCGAGAACGCCAATAGCCTACTGGCAATTTCATGTTTACAGTTCTTGTGCTGTAGCGAGTTTAAGCAGACCGTGGAAAGTTTACGGCTTTCCAATCGGGAATATCGCTTGACATCGGCAAGAAGGGAGTTTCTTGCTAACAAATATCCGCTTTATTGTTACGCAGCTAATTCCTTTACATCGCATGTCTAGAACAGTAAACCGGAGGGCAAAGGAGAAACCGTAACCAGCCTCTTGAAAATGGTTCGAGAGGTTTAACCAGCCAAGGGAGGATTATCTCCGCTATTATCGATGCTATAGAGTCCCCCAAAAAACGGAATATCTACCGTATTCCAGTTCAAGGCTTTCATGGGCGAGGCAATGGAACCACGCTGCTATACACTACAGATCTACGACATATCCCCGAAATCATTGAGAATGGCGAGATCAAAGCACTGGAAGTTGTCAATGAGACACTGTTTGCTGTCTGTTTGATCAGGGATTTTGAATTGATTTCAAAAGTTCTGGGAGTCGACCAAAGGGCCGACCGAGCGAGCCTCGTCCTCAAGGAAGTCTTACCACATGGTGATGATGAGCTCATCAGATACCTTATCAGGCAAGGCGGCCATGTAACACCAGACATGAATGAATGCAGTTGCATATCAGGATACCTCAGAGGATATTCAAAGTGCCAACCTGAGACGCTTGAAATACTTCTTCAACACGGTGCGGATCTGATTCGGGACCCTGCCGTATTTTATAAAGCTGTCAAGAATGGAAGCCTGGAGAATATCGAGTTTTCATCCGTCATGGAGCGGACATGAACGGAGGACGCAAGAGACCACTTGCGTTGGTCTTCAAGCGTCCTAAAAACCTCGGTTATTCTACCGAAATTGCTGAGCTTCTTATGGCCCATGGCGCGAAGACGGACCCTCGGGACGGATACCCAACTCCTCTTATGAGAAATCTACTTGGCCAGTCTGATTTCAAAAGTGATGGTATGGATACTACGGAATTTTTACTTCGAAAAGGAGCAGATGTCAATCCTTGTCATCCGATACATGGGACTGCGCTGCATTGTGCCGCACAGATATCAGACTTTAAAGTCGTACAATTGCTTTTAGACCACGGAGAGGATATGAAGGTTATGCCCGATAATCAAGCTACCGTCCTACACTTCGCTGTCCACCCATCTCATGGCTGGATCCAAAGAGATGATGACTGCTTCCGCACAGTTAAGCTTCTTCTTGACCGAAGTGCAGATGTAAAAGCCCTGACGTCAACGAACGACTCAGTTCTCCACACAGCCATGATTGGGAACCAAAAATTTAACACCTATCTGGTACGGTTGCTTCTTAAATCTGGTGTGGATATTAATGCCATTTCAGACAACCATGAACCCGCTCTTCACCTTGCAACAATACCGTTCGACGATTCCTGTCGACCATGTCCTACCGAGGTCGTTGACATGATCAAGTTGCTTATTGACTATGGAGCCGATACGGACCGCTTAGGAGGCAATTACGGGACAGCGCTCCAGGCAGCAGTCACAGCAGAGACTGATACGAGTCACTACCCACGAGAACGGGACTTTATGATAGCAGAAGCATTTCTCCAGCTCGGTGCCAAGGTGGACACAGTTGCTGGCCAATTCGGGACAGCACTTCAAGCTGCTGCTTACGACGGCAACTTAAAGACTACAGAGCTGCTACTTGACCATGGCGCGAATATCAACCTAAAAGGAGGAAAATACTGCACGCCATTACAAGCTTCAGTAGCGCCTCGCGAAGCCCGATCTTCTAGTTTGGAACTCGTACAATTACTAATCAGCCGTGGCGCCGACCCAAACATTGTTGGCGGAAAATACGGCACGGCTTTGCAAGCAGCTGTGCTCCAAGGGTCCCCAAAGTTCGCAAAAATCCTTCTACGTACAACGCGGATCCTAATATTACCGGGGGTGAACATGGTTCACCGCTACATGCAACTGCACTCCAGAAATCACCCGAATTTATGAAGCTTCTGTTGGGACATGGCGCAAAGGTCAACATTGTGGCTGGTCCATATGGCACTGCTCTCCAAGCTGCTGCATAGCCAAGTTGCTTCGTCGATTCTCTGTACGGCATTCGGGTTATGTCTGGGTCATTACCAGACGCAAAATGCTCCATGGAGCTCGTAAAACTATTGCTTGATGGAGGTGCAGACGTAAGCATCCCTGGCGGCATATATGGAACACCACTCCAAGCCGCAGCCTTTCGGTCTCGTTCAATTGAACTCGTAGAGCTTCTCATGAAATACGGTGCTGAAGTCAATTCCAAAGGGGGAACTTATGGCACCGCACTGCAATCCGCTGCTTTCAGGTGCAAAGACATCAACGTAGTCAGGCTTCTTGTGGACAGAGGCGCTGAGGCTAAGGTTGCCACCGGAAAGTATTTTACTGCTCTCCAAGCTGCGGCTTTCCGATGTACAGACTTGGCAGTGCTCGAGTTGCTTCAGAGCCACGGCGCCGACGTCCATGCCGTCGGTGGGAAGTATGGAACTGCTCTCAAAGCGGCCACAATGTGGTTCGAAGACAAGAATAAAACAACCTTTGCGGCGACAAAGCTTCTGATTGGCAGCGGTGCAGATGTCAACATCAAATCTGGAAAGTTTGGTAAAGCTCTTCAAGCTTCACTTGAGGTCGGCACTTCCCTTTACTTAAACATTGACCTAAGTATTCCTAAGCTTCTTTTAGAGTCAGAAGCAAACGTTAACGAGGAGGGCGGCAAGTATGGCACGGCCTTACGTGCGCGTATCGCCGATCCGTATCCGTGGAGGCAGCTTGAAGCCGAAAGGCTACTGCTACGATATGGTGCTGATCCCCACCCCGGTGCTGAGCGAGACTTCGATGAAGTTCACTCGGCTAGTAATTCTGATGAGGATAATTGGATGTAAGGGTGTTCAATCCGCCTAGGAGAATTTATTTACATTCATGTCTTGGATATGTTTACTCTGTTAGAATCAATATAGTATTTTTCACCAACGTCCAAACACCTTTGGCTAACAATTACTATAAGACCAGCTTCGGTTTAACTCTCGGTTTGCACTAGTAATCAGAAAAGAAATAAGTATTAAAACTATAAAATTGTTTAACAGTTGTACTCGAGACTTTCAAGGCTCACCTCCGCTTCCACACTATACCCGTCAATTACCCACTCTTCCGCATCTACCTCATTTCTCGCCGTCTCACACCACTCCACATGTTCCGCAACCCTTGGATAAACATCTTCACACGCCCGCTTCCCCATCCAGCAATCAAGATGCCCATACTCCTGCACCAAATGTCGCTGATACAGCTCCGGTCCAAAAAAGCTGCGCAACAAGTCATAATCAAATGCTGTGCCCATCGGGTCGTACACTGCGTTCTCCGCACCCGCAAGCAATATCACCGGCAGTCCTCTCAAACGCTCTAGCCCCTCTGGTGTAACGAGGCTGTGACCCTCACTATCAAGCACAGCGTTCGCTCGTCCGCACGCCATGACGTGCTCGATCAGTCTGGTGTGCATCCCGCCCAGCAGGGCCGGTAGCGCGCGGTGTGTGGCCCTGTTCAGGTTCGCGTGGTTCCAGCACCGAGAGTATGCCAGCGTGAAGCGATGGCAGGCAGGGGAGTTACAGAGTTCGTTGCGCGCGCCGACAGGGTAGAAACGGAGGAGCTGGTCGAGGAGACGTTGGAAAGGTGGAGAGGCAGGCGTGCTCGGGATGGGGAACCAGGGGCCAGCGAGGAGGGCATACGCGCGGGCAAGGATATTTGTGCGGCTTTTGAGCATGTTGGCTTTGCTGAAGATAGGGGTTAGGAATACTTGGCTGCATGTGAGGCCTTGGATCCAGTCGGGTGGTATTGTGCCGTCGAGAAGACCCATTGCTGTTGCTATTGCGCCTTGACAGTGGCAGATAATGTAGATCCTTTCTTTGTGCTGCTGACGGACGTAGTGTATGGCGGCAAGGATGTCGAGACGTGCATCGAACTCGGTGCCGCCACTTATGGCGGCGGGTGTGCGCCCGAAACGCGGTGTCACTACGTAGCAAGCGTGGCCTCGGGCGGTGAAGTACTCGATGGTGTTGAGAGGGATGGTTGGCAATGCAAAGGCATGGTGGTCGACTGACGAGCCGGGTATGAAGAGCAGTGGACGCTTGCTGATAGCCTCCTCTTTTGATATTGTGGGTGCCCACAAACGTATTGGCACCTCCACGCCGTCCTGAGCTGTCAGGATCTCGGTTTCCACTGGCGGCTCCTTCGGTAGGTATCCACTCTTGTCTGGATATGAGTAGTCCAGTGTGTCCAGTGGGCCAAGAAAGTAGTCGGCTATGTTTTTCGTGAAGTATGTTAGAAATTGCGAGATTGATAAGACGCTTTCAAGGAAGCCTCCGCTTGTCGAGCTAAAGCTTCTTATTTCAGAGGCGAATTTGCGCTTCGAGATGTGCAGAATGCCTCTCCCGGTAATGGATCCGTCTTCCTCAGTTATAGTAGTATAGAGCGTTGTGGTAGCCCTCCAAGTGTCGGAGATGGAGAAAGCCATGTTCGCGTCTATCGTCTTGTAGCCGTTCAGTGAATAGTTTTTGCCTTCAGTGCTCAGAAGCGGGAGTTTGTAAACCAAATTCGTAGCGTCTGATGTGCTCTGATCTTCGGAGAAAAACTGTATTTTCCCTCGAAGAACCAAGAGAGGATCTCTCGACAGAGCCCCGCAAGAGAATGTACCAGTGGCGATGGATGCATAACCAGTACATCTTGACACTGCTCCATGTCAGCATTTTCAGCCCCACTGGAAAAATCCAACTTACAATCCTCCACATTATAAGCGTCGACGCTCAGGTACAGCCTGGCAGTAGTTGATGATCCTTTTGCAACACTCTCCGCGACAACAAAATCGTCGATATCATCCCCGAGATAAATGTGCCCATTCATAACCTCTGTAAACCGGACACCGCTGGCACCTCCGGCTTTTCTGATCACTTCTTTAGCTTCAGCAATATCTGGAGCCAAGAGCGATGGCTTCTTTGGTTTTCCAAACAAGTTAAGATGGCCATTCTTTGTCTCGAAATCGATGTTCCAGTCACGTTTTCGAGTAAGCAGTGCAATAGATCGCTCTGCCAAGGCAGTGATTGTGGCAAACGGGTTCACGCCTGCAAAGATCAGCGATACGCATAGCTAGACACGTTCTCCGTACGTACCGAGAGCAGTGGGGATCACAGATCCGTCCACACAAACGAGACCTTCGTGAACTTCGGTGCTGTTGCCTGCAAACACCTGGCCGAGGTGGTTTGTAGCACCACCTTTTCCGGTTCCGTCATAGCTCATTATGGCTCCACCAAGTGGGTGAACTGTGATGCCATCATGCTGGCCGGATTCTGTTGTTGATCAGCTGTCAGTCACTTTGATGGATCTGAAGTACAGACCAGCGGGAAACGGCGAATTGATCAGTGTTCCACCGATGGCGTTGGTAGCTTTCTGTAAGACCTCATGGAGGTCCTTAACGTGCTCTTCTCTGCTCACGCCCAGAAACTGCAGAGATGGCTTGTCATTTTCAAGCGTGACCATGGCCTCATTGCTGTCGTGGGACATAATGAGATAGGTTTGTGTGCGATTGACTGAGCCTCCATTCGCATACGGTCCGAAGATTCTCGATTTAGCCTGATACAACAAATGCCGCAATCGGTCCATTATGCTGTATTTTTTAGGATTTCGCTTGTTGGGCAGGGCCTCCAGCGTTGTCTGAAGTGCGGGGGCAAGCGCTGTGGGGACGCAGCCCTCTTCGATGACATAGCCATCAATCACGTTCGGAGAAGCTTCCGGGCCTCTGTTGTCGATGATTCCAGTGATTGTTGGACCAGACGGGCTGTCTGCAGGGGCATTTTCGCTCCCGATGCCGTTGACAATCTCATTTGTGTTGTACCCTTCTTGCCGATTAACATACACTGATGTATATCTGAGCCACCAGACTCACTTACCGAAACTCAGTATATCGCCATTACCAGAAAGCTTTAGCCCTATGTTTCGCGATGTCTTTAGGCCGTGTTTCTGAGATCTTAACAAAATCTCTGTTGTTCCCAAAGCACCAGCTCCGAGGAAACAAAACTCCTTCTGTCGATGTCGTTAACCCCAGCGTGTCATCCTGCTGGAAAATAAAATTACACTCACTGCTCGGACCCACATCAGGTCACTGTAAAAGTAATCCTTGAACGCCTGTCTCTTGTCTCCGTGCCAAGCGAAAAACACAATATACCCATTGCCATCTCGATCGCGGTGAATGTAGCGGACCTCACACTCACAAAAGATTTCTGCGCCCCAGTTCCAAGCGTCAGGGATGTAGTTCATGAGCACCGAGTTCTTCGATCCGTCATTAACTCCAGTGCAGTCCTGGCCTGAGCCTGTCGATGCTTTCATCTCCACGCCGGCATTGTTCACACCGTCATGGAAGAAGGTCGTCTGTGGAACTCGGTAGAAGTTTTGTCCTTGGTTGAGAGCTTTTGCTTGCTTTTCCAGCACGGACAGCTTCTGGAGCGGGGGATAATCTTCAGGATAGGCCGTAGGTTGCAACATCTCTGCTGCTCGGGAGTAGTCTGAAACGAAGTTAATTCATATACGAACTAAGTGAGTAGTGCTCTCACATGCATCCAGAACACCTGGAATTTTGCGGATTTCAGGCGCCCAGGTGCCCATTGCCAGCGTCCGCTCGTCGCATCTAAGGAAGACGTTGGCATTTATCAATGATGTTCCGCCGAGTCCTAGCCAATAGTATCAGTTCTTATTCCAGCGGACAATCAGATGCCTCTTACCGTTTCCAACAAACGCACTCTGGCCTTCACCGAGCATGAAATGATAAAGCCCGGTAGGTTTGCCGGTATTAACGTCTTTGAGTAAGCCCTTGCCGGCATTTCCAGAGACATGAAACTCAGGGACTACCTCACTGATAGTGCTGGGATACTCCCCCGCTATTTTAAAGTCAGCAGTCAAAGTCAGACAGAAGTTAGCGGAGACGTACGCCACTTCTCTTTCCCCAATTCCAGAATTGCAACACTCTTCCCCGCTCTTGCCATTCTGCTCGCCGCAACGCCCCCACCATATCCTGATCCGACTACAACCACATCGTACTCTGGCCGCATCATAGATACCGGTCTGCTGAGCCGCGGGAATTTTGCCGAGTGTGGCGGCTCGTTATGTGATGCATAGTAACAGCTCATGCTTCGTGACAATGCAATGCTGGGAATAATACCCCAGAGCAGTGCCAATAGCTGATACCGTTCTACCTTTTTTCTAATGTTAACTCGTTGCAACGTTTTCGTTCTTATAGTGGTAGAAATGTGCAAATGAGCATGTAAAATACAGCAGGGTATGCTTTTTGAAAACCTTTGTAACGGCTAAAAGCTGCAGACTAGCTCAACCGTTGTAGCCAGTTTGATAATATGAGTATTGAGGCACCGGATCCTCATATAATCCTCGGGTGTGATGGGTCCAAGATCTTGTCCTTTGTAAGATTATAGTTCGACATATATGTAAAACACTGCCATGAAGGGCTTCATGGATTGTTGTGACACTCGGGCATTAAGGATTTGATCCTTACACCGATAAGACGAATTGATGAAGAGATAGCGTATCCAAGTCGTACAAAGCTGACGGACCTATATTTGTGTTGCCTATACTTGCCAAACAATGACCGGTTGGCGGTTGCCTGCATGTGCAGGGGAGAAATGCAAGAGATAAGAAGTACGGAACGAAAACCTGGTTCTGTTATTCGCTGCCTGTCAAAATAATCGCGAGACATTTCCTTGGTGCTAGGAAGTACTTCCCAATTGCGGTGCATGTAAGAAAATGGTGCGGCATGAACAATAAGCGCAGAGCCATTTCAGCTCCAGCTGCAGACGCCAGAACACTGGGCGGGATCCGCGCGAATAGCGATCCTAGACGGTTGGAGACCATATACCCGTTCGAGCGATGGATATAGCCTTTTTGCCGGAGGCGCGGTGTTCGTCCGAGTCGCCAATACTTAAAGTACGATTAGAGTTTGGCCCCATTGGTGGCGCGTGGCTGATATGCATGTAAGACGGCAGTCTGTTCCATTTCGGAAGACTAAATTGTGACAAATAACGAACATTGGAATTTTTGGTAGGGGGCTTGCCATTTTCATTTGGAGGAGGTTGGAGACCTGAGCAAAAATTCCTGAGCACAATGATTGGTAGTTGTTTTCTCTTCGGGAAATTGCCGCTGACTTCTGGTGCAGAGATGTCCGTTCTCTGTATCCATCCGAGGAAATACTCCGTTCTCGCGTTACTGGTCCTTTTATGCCATAGCGTAGGTAGTCTAACTGGCAATAGGAAAATGCTTGAAATATCTGACCTGAGAATCGAAAAACGAGGGAGCTACGTATAGCCCCTTCTGCGCTAGGCGATCATAAATCCTATAACACCACGCAATTTTTTCTTCGTGCTGACGACTGTCGTTTTTGAAGAAATCAAGTGCTGTCTCGAGCGGAAACGTTATAGAGGCCGGCCCATACAATTTCATGTCGTCCTGCATGAGGTACTCCGCACTTTGGCAAATCTTGGTTGCAATGTTTGTTGCTTCTTTTTCCTGTCGGATGCTTGACGGGGTAAAGATCTCTGGTAAGTCGTTTCCAGGGGCCAATGTAGGGAATGCCGATTCGAGCTTTTTAATTTGCACAAAGCAGATGATTTGGAAGGCCCAGAGGTGCGTAAGGCCGTTCGCCACTGATATGTTGGGAAACCAAAGACGGATACGATGGTTAGGAATCTGTCCAACATGTGAGGCATGCATATCGGATGCTGCCAGCAGAGAACACAAAGGACCAGCGGTTTCCTGCGAGAGCAATAGTTCCCATTCTTCAAAGCGTCTCACGATATCGCAGAAGGCCGACCTTGCATTATAGGCCTTGGAGAAAGAATCGTTAGGCGGCGAAGAGTTCGTCAATATCTCAACTTTTTTGATGATAGGCGGAATTGCGACAGCAATGCTCAGAAGGGACTGCATTGGTACTTGAGGATGGAGGTAGAATGGTATACTCTTCCATTCTTCCTGGTCAAGAAAAGTAGCCTCACAAGAAGAAAAACTTGCGAGAACCTGTAGACCAGTTAGAAGGGACGTAGTCGCTTATGGGTAAAGCACACTTACCAGAAGAGGCCTAAATCCCACGAAAAGTTTATGCGGAACTCCCGAAATAAACATTGCGGGGCCACAAAGCTTAATGAGCTCCCCCACTCCTTTAGCGTGCGCTTTCCAGCCGTTTTCGGACGAGGGCAACATGAGCTGTGTGTACCCTTCCGTAAGCACCGATCTCATCTACTTCGAAAGCATAAAATCTTAACTCGAGATTTCACATACCTCTGCCATCGTCAAACACATTATAGCAGCCGCAAGGTCATCGGGGAAAGAATGATGAGTGGTGCGAAGCCTGTTCGCCGTGAGGTGAATGGCCGAACTATAAGCCTCGAAACACTGAGGAACTGAAATACTTGAACTAGTGCTTCCGCTTGAGAGGGCTAGACCGAAGGCTCGTATAGCCGAGTCGAGGACATTATCTCCCTTGTCAGCCATGCTAGGAAGCACTTCCACCCAGCAGCCGCATATTCGCGGCCGGGATGCCAGGGAGTCAGAAGGAAGGACAATGAGCTCATTCTCCGGCACATATTCTGCCATAACCAGCCTGATAAGGTCTTCCAAAGACGACTTCTTGAGTGAAATTGACGAAAGTGCGAAATCAGTATCTGGACTAATCCGTCCGAAGCGTGCTGCATCCAGCACACTAGTTGATTGGTTTTTCACAGGTCTCCAAGACATCGGTTGCTTTCCTCGCTTGGCAGGGTTAGCGGGCGCTGTGCCGTGAGAGACGAAAATCAAGTCATAGTTGTATCCTGCACATTGCTGTCCGCGAAGCAAACATTGAGTGCAAGCTGGCTGTTTTCCATCGCACTGGCAAACACAGTTAGAAGTGGAACTAAACACGACACAATTTGGCGATTTTACTTACACCCAGCTTTCGGGATCTGCACGTGTGGCATATCGTTCTCTGTCTGACCTTCATTATGAGCTCCGCGATGGGCTGATCAGCGATTGGCTGTAGGTCTTGGTGTCACATAAACTACTAGAGGAACAAGTAAAGAATTAACACCATCACAGCCGAGGCCGAAAACCCCTAAGAAGGTACTGAAGTGATCAAAGATTCATAAGCGACAAGAACGATGAGAAATCCACGAGAGTGTTGGGAGTCAAGGAGTCCCCGCCGTTGAGACCCTTGAACGTGGCGAAGGGCTTGGCGAATAATGCTGCCTAAAGCGGTTAGGTGTCATGCTAACCCTGGACGCCCGGGACGCTTGGACGCGCCAAAGACTTAGCGAACGGCATATCCAAAAGCGGTAAGACAGAAGAGCAGGTATTATCGGAGAATGAAGACATTTGCCGAGAGCGATGTTCGGCGGAGGAGGGATTGTTCAGGGCGGGGTTAAAATGTTGGAAGTCTAAAATGATGTCATTAAGTAAAGACACAGGCAGGTTTTATGACAGCAGAGTCATAGGCGAAGTAGATACAAACTGGCTTTACAGCCTATTGATCCATGTTGACAAAGATGCCATTCATTCAACAACCTTCAAAGAAGGATGGAATGATGGAAGTTTCACGAGATTCACTGCCAACTGAAGAAGACTTTTAAGCATCAAACTTTTGGTGAAGAATGCATCATTAAATGGATAACATCGCCATCAAAGCTAAATAACAAAAGTTCTTTATCAGCACTAAAGTTAATATCAGGTTCCCAGTTGGCCTACAGCTTGCAAGTCACTTCAGTGTTCCGGAATAATCATCTTGAGCTCACAGTCACCGATTACCGCCTCAGTCTTCTTGAACAATGAACATCAAGTGTCGATATCAGTGGGAATAGATTGACCAAACATTTCAATCTACAAATCCAAAAAGCCGGAGCTTTCTCGCACTTCTATAGCTTCCCTAAGCGCTCCTCAGTCCACCCCTAAAACACATTCTTCGGCTTTCCATACTCAAGCCAACAAACCCTATCAGCAACACCTTCCTCCTCAAACACCCTAACCAAATCCTTCCCAAACTGGGTAAAATGGCCCCAAGACTCATAATGCATAGGGACGAGCAAATCGGCGCCAATCTCGCGTACCAACTTGGCGCCCTCCTTCCCGCCCATCGTGATCTGCAGGCTGGTCCCATCCTCCAGAACCGCGTGCGCGCAGCCCAGGTTCAGAATCGCGGCGACAACATGCCACTTGGTGCGCAGCTCCTTGAGCTCCTCGATGTACACCGTGTCGCCCGAGAACCAGAGCGCGTTGGGCAGGCCCTCGGGACTGGTGCCGAAGCTGGCGCTCTCGAGCACGAAGCCCACGACCTCGCCGCCGGGCACGTGCGTGCACGGCGTAGCGGTGACCTTGAACGCCTTCCCGCCGAGATTCAGGGTGACGGCTTCCCAGGCCGCAAGGCCCTGCACGCCGGGCCGCGGAGCCAGGTTCTTCGCGCCCGCGCGCGTGGTCAGCACGGTGCGCGCGTCGAGCAGCTGGCGGCCGACCTCGTCGAGGTTGTCGGGGTGGTCTTCGTGGCTGAGCAGCACCGCGTCGATGGGTGGTAGCGAGGCGAGGCTGAGCGCGGGCTTCTCCGCGTCGTGCAGTGTGTTTGCGCCGTGCCCCCAGGTGGCGCCTTCGCGGCCGAAGAACGGGTCCGTGAGGATGTTGATGCCGTCGATGCTGAGGATCGCGGTGGCCGTGCCGATGTGCGTTATGCTGACGCTGCTTTTGAAGCTGGGGGGTGCCATTTTCTTTGAGAGATTGAGGTTGTGTGACTTGCGTAGCGGAGTTTTGATTTCTGCCTGCTGAGCTGGCTGCTGGTGTTGATGATGTGTTTGAACGTGAAGGAGAACTGCGCATGTATATACTTGTGGCTTTGGCTTCAGCTAACAGTGCCTTGCAGTGTTGATTTGAAAGCATGAACATCCTCGGACCACTTCCGTCAGCGCAGCTACACTGATTTGAAAGCAGAGAGCATTGTCAGTCAGCTACCTGCAGCGAAGTATTAGTCGACAGTCCTGGTCTTGGCGGCTAAAATTACCGTAAAAGGCCTAGCGTGCTATTGCGTGTATACGCAGTGCCGCCGGTGATGCATGACAGCTCCAACGGGACTTCCACGGCTTGCATCGTTCTTCATTAATCACTAGGTGTGTATTTCTGGGTCTCGGATAATGATCGAGAATAACGGAGAAGCTACAAAGAAACCTAAACGCACTCCTCGACGGCATCATGTAAATCCTATACAAAGTTCTCACAACATCCTACGCCAAGTAAAATGAATTTGATTATAGCCTGACATTTGGACCTATTCCACTGGGGTACATTGATGGATATGGTGCTAGAGCGTCAGACTTCAAAAATTTGGCTTCTCCGGGTAGCGCCCCATCAATCCGCTGCCTTTACTTGTAATGAAAACCTGCGGCAACGACAATTGTTTCGTCAACAGCAATCCCCCATACTCGGCACTACCTACAGCATTGATTACCTCCAGCGCCGACATCCCCCAGTCTCAGCAACCAACACCACCCTAACAGGCACAGCTTACCAACCAGCCAAACAGACGCCCAACCAACCCAGCATCCGCCGTCTCTCAGCCGGGCAGCAAAGCGCACCTCGCCGTCCCTCTCGCAAGCTCATTCCGCCCGACGACATCTATAAGCCATCTCTACGATAACAACTCACGATGACGCCGCCTCGTAGTCACAAAAACACCCAACCGTGACCAATTTTCCGCGCACGGTCCCCTTCCTTACTAAATCCGGGAAGAGAACCCGGGGGGCGGCGAACGGCCGGGCCCTAGCTAGCGACGACGATTGTATAAGACTGACTGCCGTCAAGCGACTACTCTCGACCAGACCTGCCACCGCAACTCCAGCAAGAAACATCCTGGTCAATCGTCTCGTGTGCTTGTGCCGTCTGGATAGGCGCAGAACCCACCGGGTAAGAGAAGATGGCGAAAACGCCAACATCAACATCAGACAGCACCACCGCGCCGCCGCCCTCAGCCATCGAGATCGTCGACTGGGACGGCCCCTCCGACCCCACGAACCCATTCAACTGGCCCTTAGGCAAGAAATGGCTCGTGACGTTTCTCGCGCTCCTCGCCAGCTTCAGCACGATGCTCAACGGCACCATGATCACGGTCGCGCACGAGGCCATCAACGCGCGCTTCGGCGTCAGCGACGCCCGCTTCCCGCACTCCTACTGGCCCGTGACGGCGTGGGCGGCGGGCGGGGCGCTGTTCTCGCTGCTCGTGCTGCCCATCATGGAGGACTTTGGGGTGCGGCGCGTCTTCCTGGGGACGTACGGCGTCTTCCTCGCCTTCATCGTGCCGCAGGCCGTCGCGCAGAACTTCGCTACGCTGGTCGTCTCCCGCTTTTTTAGCGGCGGCTGCGTGTCCATTCTCGCGAACACGTCGGCCGGCGTCATCGGCAATGTGTGGGAGGACGAGCGCGGCCGCACCCTCCCCATGACGCTGTACATCACCGTGTACCTCGTCGGCAGCAGCATGGGGCCGGTCATTGGCGCCGCCGTCTTCGCCTCTCTGTCCTGGCGCTGGATCTCGTACGTCCAGCTCATCGTCTACGGCGCGCTGTTCATCGTCTACGCCGCCCTGTTCCCGGAGAGCAGGGGCAGCGCGATCCTCGGCCGGCGGGCACAGAGCCTGCGCAACAGCGGGCGGAACGCGTTCACGGCCGCGGAGGCCGACGCGGTACCGCTCCCGAGGCTCATGCTCGACAGCGCGAAACGCCCCCTGCAAATGCTGGTGACGGAGCCCGTCGTGCTCGCCGCCGCGCTCATGGCCGCGCTCATCATCGGGCTGATCTACCTATTCACGCAGTCGGTCGAGCAAGTCTTCGTCGGGCTCTTCCACATGACCGCCATCGAAGCCGGGTACGTGCAGTCGGCCGTGATAATCGGGGAGTTGGTCGGGGGGCTCGGGGCGCTCGTGTCCGCGCGCTTGTATTTCGCGTCCGCAAAGCGCAACACCGAGATCCCTGGCGTGCCGATCCCCGAAGCGCGGCTGTACCTGGCCGTCGTCGCGGCGTTTGCGGGCATGGCCGGCGGCATGTTCGTGTACGCGTGGACGTCGGTTTCTTCGCTGCCGTGGGTGGCGCCCGCGGTCGGGCTGGCCATGGTCGGCGCCGGGAACGTCGTCGTCATTATTGGCGTCGCCGACTACCTCGTTGACGCGTATGCCAAGTACGCGGGCAGTGCGATTGCGGCTGTCACGCTGGGCGAGAACCTCTCGGCTGCGTTTTTGCCCCTCGCGGCCCAGAGCATGTATACCAACTTGGGGTATCGCTGGGCGAGCAGCTTGCTCGGCTTTATTGCGCTGGCTCTGTCGTTTTCGCCTGTTGTGTTGGTGGTTTGGGGACGCAAGATTAGGGCAAAGAGCCCGTTTATGAAGGAGGCGACTAATGACAAGAAGAAGGAGTCGGAGGTTTCTAAGGTCGGATAGAGAAGAGAATGTGTATAGTGTATATAGATTGTAGATAACGAGACATGTAAAAGCGTGTAAATGCATTAGATTACTCGGGAGCCGAGGATAAGTTGGGCAACGAACAGCGTCTTGACAACCTCCCATCATGAAAACATCAAAAGAACCACTCCACTCTTACCTACGCCCCACCCCTCCCCCTCCTCACGCCCCACCGCTCCCTCTTCGCCTTCAACACCACAAACGCCACCGCGCGATAAACGAGCGTACAAACCGCGAGCCAAACCAAATTCAGTCTCCTATCGCCATCGAGGCCATACAGGCGTAAAACCTGCTCACCGCTCTCAATCGGACAGCCGCCCCCGGGCAGGCGCTGGCCATCCTCGCACGAGAACCTTATCCCTTCCAGCGTCCACGGCGCCAAACTGCCAACGACATACTTGACGGGGCTGAGGAAGTTCATGTCCCGCAGGAACGGGGGCATATCCAGACTCATAATCCCGCCCATGATCTGCGCGACGCTCAAGAACACGCTGGTCACGTTGACGGCGAAGCCCGTGTGCGGCACCAGCGTGTTGAACACGATGCCGAGGCTCTCGCCGCAGCTGACGATGCAGAAGCAGTTCATGGCGACGACGAAAAACACGTCGACGGTTCTGGGCAGCCCGACCGCCAGGTCCGCCAGCACGGCAAACAGCAGCGCCGTCACGGCCTCGAACGGCGCTTCCAGCGTCGTGTACGCCGCGAAAAACGCCTCGACGCCGTACGCGCCGTCGTCGTGCTCGCGGTAGAAGACGTCGCGGTCGGCGGGGTAGGCGGCGACGTTCTGCAGCATGCCGACGAAGTAGATGGGCGCGATTTCTTGGATGAAGCCCAGCCGGTTCTGGATGCTGGCTTGGTTATGCTTGAGCGGCGCGAAGAAGAGCGCGAGAATCAGCCCGAGCCCGACGACTTGCATGATCCGCGCCAGCATTAATGGTGGCTGCCGCCGGATGTTGAGGAGGGCGCGCTGCACGAGCAGCGGGTATGCCGTGCGGAAGGGGGCGGCGACGCGGGCGAGGCTGCCGAGCTCCGCGGGCGCGTGCGTGTGTGCTGCTGCGGCATCGTCGGTCGTGGAGGCGGTGTTGTTGTTGTCATTGTTATGCGAGGACGCGGGCGCAGACGACTGCCCCCACGCCTCAATAAGCGTCTGCACCTTCTCACGACTCGCCGCCTCGCGCGCCGCATGCTGCAAATCGACGGTAATAAGATCGAGGGCAAAATCGGCCGGATTCGTCGAGCGAGGGCACGGAAACCCCAAGCGTTCAAAATAGCCCAACATCTCGCTCCCAGGGCCCGCGTAAACCGGGAACCCGCCGCGCGCAAGCAACAGCACGGTGCCAAAGCACGCAAACAGATCCGAGCGGCTCTGGTGGATCGTGAGAATTAGCGTACGCCCTTCGTCCGCCAGCCCGCGCAGCACGTCGATGATGGAGGCCGCGGTGAAGGCGTCGAGCCCGCTTGTCGGCTCGTCTAGCAGCAGCACCCGCGGCTCTGTCAGGATTTGCACCGCGATGGTGACGCGCCGCTTTTCGCCGCCGCTGATGCCCTTGACGAGCTCGTTGCCGATGAGCGTGTCGGCGCAGTCTTTGAGCCCCATTTTCAGGAGGATGGATTCTGCGCGCGCGTGCTTTTCGGCCGTGCTCATCCAGGAGGGGAGGCGGAGGCCTGCTGCGAAGCTGGTGGGGCGGGGGCGTTAGTGCTGTTGTCTTGTTGTGGATATAGGACTGAGGTAAGGGAAGGGAGGGGAGGGGGTGGGTGTTTGTGGAGTGAAGAAAGACTCACCGCAGCGTCTCCCGCACCGTCAAAGACGAGAGCAGTGCGTCATCGTCCTGCGTCACATACGAGACAACAGACTCGACGACGCGATCCGAGGGCAACTTATCATTAACCAGCATCGCGCCGTGGGCATGATAGCGCGTCAACCAATCGTTTCTCAACCGTCTGCCCATAGCGTTCAGCAGCGTCGTCTTCCCCGACCCCGACGGCCCCATAACGACATTCAGCACGCCGGGCTCAAACCGTGCCTTCAGGGGCCTCAGGACCTGCAACCTCCTCCCCTCGCCCCCATACCACGAGCGCTTCTGGACATCGAGCGCAAAGTCCTCGAGCCGGATGCCCACGGCGCGGACCTCGTCCTTCGCGCGGGGGGAGATGACTTCCTTGCCCGCGGAGGCGTCGCTGTCGTCGTCGGCGCGCGCGCGCGAGATCTGGAGCTCGGTTTTCCAGAACCGCAGGATCAGGCCGGCGCCCAGGTAGAAGGCTAGTGCGAAGGCGAGCAGGATGATGATGGGGCGCCAGATCCAGCCGTGCGTGGGGAAGCCGAGCGATGCGATGATGTAGGCGCCTTGGTACTGCGCGCAGGCGGGGGAGGAGGGGTCGGCGTCCGGGCAGGCGTAGACGTGGTTGTGGAATTCGTTGGAGATGAGCGCGCCGAAGGCGTAGTACTGCGCTGGTTAGTGTTGCATTCTTGTTTGTGTGACAGAAGATATAGGTGCGGAGAGGAAGAGAGAGAGAGGGTAAAGAGAAAACCCACCACATAAGCAATCCACTTCGTCCACCGCACATACACCGGGATCGAGTTACTCTGGATAAAGTACCCACACGCCATACTCTGCAGCGTATACGCCATATTGGCGACCAGACTCGCGCCGGCAAAGTTCCTACTCACAGCGACACAGGTCATGGCGAAGCAGACAGCAATATACTGTTCGAGCAGCATAACGGCGAAAAACGTCAAGAACTGCGCGCCATCCGCCCTGAACCCGGCCATGAAGTAAAAGATCAGCGAAAATAGCAGCGGCACCGGCACGTCCTCGACCAGCACCCTCGCCAAGCGGCGGGACAGCAAGAACGCAGGCACGCCGACGACGCCCTCGCTGCGCTCGCGGTCGAACACGCTGATGTCGATTGTGAGCCGGTAGACCTCGTACAGCAGGATCAGGTAGCCTTGCAGTGCCGAGGCATTGTATAACGCGCCTTGCCGTGACCGGATCCCGGCTTGGTCCGAACCGAGTTGGTAGAAAATGTAGCCGGTGATGATGCCCATGCTGGTGGCTTCGACCAGGCTGCCCGCCATGCCCATCGGGTCGCGGAGGGTGGTGGTCCAGGTGCGGGCGGTCAGGACGGCGGTTTGGCGTGCGAAGGCCGCGTGGTGGTGTTTTGTGCTTGTGCTTTTGGGTGGGGTGGTGGTGGTCGCGGGGTCTTGGACGCATGTTGAGACATCGTTGGTGTCGGTGAATAGAGTGGATTCTTTGCTCCGCCAAGCGGCTTTGATGCGCTCGACGCGGGCGGAAGACGCTGCCTCTGCTTCTGCGGTTCGGATGTCGATCGCCACAATGTCGATGAGGTGTTCGGCGGGGTTTACAAAGGGCGGCAGCGGGTGCCCTAGGCTGCTGAAGTAGGGGAGGCTTGAGGCGGCGGGGCCGGAGTAGGCGGGGGTGCCTTTGGCTAGGAGGACGAGGTTGTCGAAGAGGTTCCAGATCTCGGAGCGGGGCTGGTGGACTGGTGGCGGCGGTGTTGGTTAGCTTGACTGCTTTGCCTATCCATTGATACGGCATCCGTCCACATACTGGTCGTGATGATGGTCCTCCCTTTGGCCGCGAGGTTCTTCAGCGTCCGCACCAGCTGGTACGCACTGGTAGAGTCCAGCCCGGTGGTCGGCTCACTGCAACCCCCGTCAGCATCCCTCTCCTGAAGCAATCCACACACGACGCCAAATCACATACTCAAGGAACAGGACCGAGGGATTTGCAAGCAACTAATAATTCGCGTAAGCTACCAGCGCGCAGGAACAAGCAAACAACACAAGCACGCCGTACCTGGACGCCAATACTGGTCCGTCTCTTCTCCCCCCCACTACACCCCTTATGGGCATGGTTCCCGACGCGCGTGTCCGCCGCCTCCTTCAGCCCCAGCTCCAATATCACCTCCTCGACGACGCGGCGCCGCTCGGCCGCCCTCACCCCCGCCCCCAGCCGCAGGTCCGCCGCGTAGCGTAGCGTCTCGCGCACCGTGAGCGTCGGCTCCAGCACGTCCTGCTGCATGACGTACGCGGAGCTGAGATTCGTCAGCGCAGCCGGCTGCCCGTTAAACAGCGCGTTGCCAGAGACGCGCAGGCGCCGCCCTCGCATCCGCTCCGCGACCACGTTCAGCAGCGTCGTCTTGCCGCTGCCGCTGCCGCCTATGATGGCCGTCAGGCTGCCGGCTGCCATGTCCGCGGACACGTCGGCCAGGATCGTCTTCCATTGTTTTTGGGCGGCGGGGTTTGCGGAGGAGGAGCCGGACAGCAGCGAGCGGAGGAGCGGCGCTGGCCCACTGGGCGAGACGTCCACTGCGACGCTGAGATTGCGCACCTGGACGTCGACGGGCGCGACGGCGCGCAGCGAGATGTCGTTGCCATGCGGCTGCTGCTGTTGTGGCACGTCGTGCGACTTGGCGGAGATGGCGGAGATGGCGGCGGGAGCGAAGGCGCTGTCGGCACTAGGAACAGGTGGTGACGGCTCCTTCTCGACGTCGGGATCCATGGCGCAGCTCGTCTGGGGCCCCGCAATCAGCAGCAGCGGCGGCGGCGACGGCGGCGGGGGGCAAGAAGGCGGGGGGCACAGGCTGCGACAGCAGAACCATGGAGTCGAGTCGAGTCGAAAAACTGAACACACACAACAAAAAAAATCCGTTTGGCGGCGCAAAAAAAGATGTCAATGTCTATGTATGTATGCCCTGCCATCTGTCACCGGCCGCATCCAGCCCTTGACTTCGGCTACGAACCGAGCCGGCGATCTGCCCTCCCATTGGCCATTGTCCTGCCAAAGCATGAATTGAACAACGCCATGCCATGCCATGCCACCGTCCACCGTCCAGTGAGCCACTGAGCCATTGCGGCGTCCTCACCGCTAGCCAACGACGGTGGTGTTGTTGCAGCGCAGTGCAACGCCGCGCATCGAAACGCATCGCAGGAAAGGAGGAAGACGGGAGGAGAGCGGGAAGCAGTACATAGAACACCCCAACCCGGCCGGCGGGGGCCGCTCGTACTTAGTAGGCAGGTTTCCATAGCGAAAAGGGGCCAGGCGGAGGAACAAAGCACGCCTTTTGAGCGTTTCAAGAGGCCGCGCGACTCGTACAATAATAGGCATGGAAAGCCGGCGCACGGCGCACGCGGCCGACTGCCGCGCCGCGGGCGTGAGTAGGTGGGAGAGCGATCTGAGCGCCTGCTCTGTGTTTCTCTCAGTCTCTCACACACAGACTGGCCGTGCCTACCTGCCTAGGTGTGCCCGGGGGTTCAATGACAGAGGACAGGCCCCGGCAGTACGTATTATTGTATTGTAGGTACATACCTAGCACGCACCTACCTACCTTACCCGGCCGGCTATGCGCTCGGCTCATGGAAGTCGCAGAGCAAGGACTCGCGCGAGCGTCTCTGGCCGGACGTGCTGACGGAAAGCGTTGATTGTTTGTTTGCGCGCGGGAGCTATTGGCTATTGGACGGAGCGAAAAGGTGCAGCGCACGCAGCGGTTTCAAACCGCGAACAGCGAAACGAAACACGCCGGCTGAGCTGGGCTGGGCTGGGCTGGCTGGCTGCAGCCTGCATGGCGGGGCGCAGCTCAGCCTCAATCGCTCGCGTTCGCTCTCGCACACCCTGGTCATGCACACACATACACGCACACGCGCGGCGCACTCCTGCTTGGTCTGATGGTGTGCGCGTCAGCTGCACATGGGCGCCCATCTAGCAGCAGCAAGCAGGCAGCCATGCAATTGGTAAGGCTGAAGGCTGAAGGCTGAAGTGGTGGAAGGATAAATCCAATACGCTGCCAATAGCCAATAGCCAATAGCGGACGCCACCAGCAGTCACCACCACCACCACCACCACCACCACCACTACCACCACGCCGACAGCATGCATGCATAGCGGCCTTCCAGCCACAGCGACGCCCCCCAATGCACGTCTGACCACCACCACGCACGCATACCCGTTCAGCAGCCGGAGATTATACGTACAGGTTGCTAGATAGGTAGTCTAAAGAAAGAACCGGAACGAAAAGTGCTTGATTCTTCAGCAGCCACCGCCGCCACCATCACCGTGTCACCATGCAGCACCGTCACCGTCACCTCCCTCTGCGCCCACGGTGACGGCTTACGATAGCGCGCAGCGGGTTGTGGTCAGCTGATACTTGCTGATTGACTGATTGAATGAATTATTCTGATGATGACGATGATGGTGGTGATTGTGCTGATGATGATGATGGTGATGGACGTGACGATGGACGTGACGTGATGGACGAGACAAGACGGGGCTGCTCGTCTGGGCTGTGTCTCCGTGACTACAACATGTCCGCTGTGTGTACGGCGTACGGAGTCAAGAGAGTGCGGTACGTGGTAGTTAGCAGCGACGGGGCAGCGCGACAGTGACTAATACGTGGTAGGCAGAGCATTGATTGAGCAAAGGCAAGGCATTGACGACTGACAGACGGGCAGGAGAGGGGCGCGCATCGCATCGCAGGGCCAGGCCGTGTAGCCGTTGGTAAGCAAGCGCAAGCCGTGGAGGACCATGGGCCATGGCATCGAGAAGAGAGTCAGAGTGCCAACGTCACCAGCATGAATGATCGTGTGACTGGGGCCGGAGGGGGCGCGCGAGTCGAGTCGAGTGTCGAGTCAAAGCGCTTGCAAAGCGCGAGACTTCCCGACTGCTTGGCAGGCTCCATCCACCCCCCGTGCCCGTTATGCAATGCCCTCTTCGAGCAAAACAGTGAGGCGTAGCGGCCCCTCCTGCTCCGCCGGAGAGGATCAGGAGGAGATCGTTCGGGTTGAGTCGGAAAGTTAGTACTACGGGGCTGTGGGCAGGCTGCGGGGCAGGCAGCTCCACGCTGCTTGGTAAGAGCTTACGAAAGCGCGGCGGCGTCGTCGTCGGAGTCGTGGGCCGTGATTACCTTATTGTCTGGGATTGTGGTTGTTGTTTGTTGTGGTTGTTGGCGAGTGACGAGTGACGACCAACGACGTCCACCACGCCCACTTTTTCCGCCGTTCTCCGCATCTCAACGGCCCCTGCGCCCCGAAAGGAAAGGGTCCAGTTTGGCACCGAGGATCTGCTTGGGCTGGCGTCCAGCGGACCTCAGCGTCAGCTAGAGGAGATGCGCGCCACGACACAGCGCAGCGAGCAGCGCAGCGGGCAGCACAAGCACAAGCGCAAGCGCAAGCACAACCTTCGCAATTGAGCTAGCTACATAGTACATACATAGCTACAATACGGCGGACAGCAAGCCGACGACTTATCATCCGCTCAAGCATAAAAAAGAAGGGCCGGTTGCAGCAGCGCATCAGCGCATCTCGTTGGCTCGGCGCGGCGTCGCGATGAGACGGCACTAAAGGGAGTGACGAAACGAAGCCAGCAGCTCAGAGCTGGCGCAATGCCTAACGCATCTGCATCCGGGATTACGGGCGCGAGAAGGTGGGCCAAACGGTAATAACGCGGGCGTGCTATTATCCCGTTGCTGGAGAAAGAGGGAGTTGTTTCTTCTCACGAGTCGCGCGGCCTGATGGATGAGCCTCGTCATCCGCAGTGTGATCGTGTCCCACCTCATCCCCCACTTGGGCTCGTCCATCAGCCGGCGCCGCGGGCTTCCTCCACTTTGGCGGGTGTTGGGCGGGCATTGGGCAGCTTTGAATCAGCACGCTCATCGTCCGTCTCATCATTCATCGGCGGCCAGTGGTGGGTGCGGACGGCGGAGTTCTGTCCATCATTCATCATCATCATCATCATCATCATCATCATCATCATCATCATCTCTCGTATGTACGCGGTAGTTACAAGAAGAACGGAGTAAAGTGGGAGGAGGAGTCGCAGATCAACGGACGGCCGCCGCACACCCACCCACCCACCTGCCGTGCCACACGCGCTAATGTGACTACAATATTGTACTCCCGCGACGAGACAGCCAGCCGCCCATCCTCATCAGCAAGCAAGCAACACAACACCAAACCATCACAGCATCCGTCACCTTGTTTGTTCATCCGCTAGCTAGGTAGTGACTATAGTTAAGTCCGGCCGACCCGCGCGCGCATCATCATCCTGCAGCGAATTATCTAGCAGCATGCACACATACATATATGTCTGTACATTATCTACATACAGCATAGCCGTCCGTGAGTGACCGCGCCGCACCCCTGCCCCCACCACCGGCGCCGGCCCTTCCCTCGACCCCCGGACCCTGAAGAATGTCAGCAAGCAAGCATATTGTATGCGGCGACCGGGATGTGTGTGTGCGCTCGCGCAATTCCCGTCATATCGCCGCGCTGGACTGCGCCGTTGAAGATGATACGTACCATTGGCGTGCTGCTCCGGCTCGGTCGTTTTCTCGCTGCCTGCCTGCCTGCCTGCCTGGCGCTGCCGCTGGTTTGCGCGCTGCTACGCTACGTCGCGAAGAGCTGCGCAGAGAACCTAGCACGCGTTCCGTCGCCGCTCTACTGCGCGTAGGTAGACTGTAGCCGTTGCTGAGGTGCCTAGGTCTTCCTTGCACCCACTTTCTCTTTTTCTCTCCCATACCCTGCCCTGCCCTGCATCATCGCCCGACCGCCGAGGTAGTAAACGACCGGGGGTCGCTGAGGCCACTGACCAGTGACCACTCCACTCACTCCTTGTCTTGTCGTGTCTAATGTGCTGCTGCTGCATTGGCCAGTCCCAATACTAGGTACAATACCTAGTTAGGCACACCCTGAAGCCAGCAACGCAAGCAAGCAAGCAGCCCGTACATAGCCGTTCCCGTGCCGCTTGCCCTGCATACGGCGGCAGCGGCAACGTCTACGTCCCTTACCAGGCCCTCCTTCCGTAGGTAGGTTCTGTAAGCGGCGCTTTTCCCGTCCGCTTGCTTGCTGCCTCCCCTCTTTCCATTCATACCGCTTACATAGGTAAAATACATCTTACACACATACGCACACACGGACACCCTACTCAGCGCACCCCCCCCAAAGCAGCAGTCTCACCCGCGCGCCCGTGGCCCGCCTGCCTGACGATCGCATTTCGCATTTCGCACTTTGCATTTCACATCCAAGTTCCGGCGCACGTCCACGTCGTCCGTGCTTTCCGCGCCGGCCTAAGAAGCGCGGGCAATGGGCGCGTAGGTGCGCCGTGTGCGTGTGTGAAAGCCTCAACGCGCGCCCCGTGTCCGTGTCCGTGGCCGCTCGCCGGGCCGCTCCAGAGCACCACCCCCTTTTCCCGTCCCGCGGCTGTGCGTGCGTGCGCGCGCCGCTGCCCGAGGGACGGTGCGCTGAGCTCGGTGGTGAACGGGCTCACCGTCTCACCGTCTCGGTGGCTCGCACAGGCTCACTCGCTCGCAAGCTTATGCCGATGCGGCAAGCCTACTGAGTAGGTAGGTACAATACAGAGGCAGGATCTGGCTCGTGGGCTGGGCTGCGATGGGATGACCCGCAGCCTACGGATACCGCGTACTGCCGTCCGCTAGTGAACTATGTATGTACAATATGTAACTAACTAACTAGGATGTACACAGTACACTGTCCCTACCTACCCACTGCTCGCTAGCTACGTAGCTAAGGAATCTAGAGTTGGTGTTCCTAGCTAGTACCCAGTGGTGGTTTCTTTGTCCACGGTACGTGCAATGCATGCAACATGTGTATAAATATCTATTTTCGGCCATGGTGATCGGTGGTGGCAGTGCAGACGGGGATGAGGTATACGTATACAATACCACGTAGGTAGTGCCGATTTCCGCGTCTGGAAAATAGAGAGAGTAGGAGTGAGCAGGTAGGTTGGGATCGGCGCGGCGCAATTTGCTGTCTGTCTGGACGGAGATGGACGGCGGATATGCGTTGGGGAACTACGGATGGAATTGGGATTGGGATGCATCATTGAAGCAATGAATGAATCGAGAGATGAGCGAGAGAGCAGAAACAGACACGCAACCTCGCTCTCGCGCTTGCGCTTTCGTTCGCTCCGACGCTGCCCTTGTCTGTAGTAGTACGAGACCAGCCAGACAAGGCTCGCATCCATCGCGCGCGCACCAGACCGGGCAGGTCCTGAGCTAGCTAGCAGCTAGCAGCGTCGTCGTCAGTCAATGATATGGATCACTCCCCTTACCCAGACAACCAAACCAAACCAAACCACCTATTTCAGCCGCCTTATGCAAGGCAAGGCCAGGCGCCCAAGCGCGCAGGGTACGCGCCCAGGCCCCCCAAGCATCAGAGCATCAGGGCATGAGCATCATACCCAGCAAGAGAGGAGCTCCGTCTCTTCTTCTCGCACTCTCGCCCCCCCATCTCCATCTCCATCTCCATCTCCATCTCCGTCCTTACCACTAGCGGAGCGCCAGCGTCAAAGCGCCCGCATGGAAGCCCGGAGCACCGAGCAACGGACGGACCCGCCCAAGTCCAACGCTCACGCCCATCGCGCACATCATGCACACTTACTTAGTCCGTACTTGCGGCTTGCGCAGAAGAAGGACCGCTGGCCCGAGGCTCGGCTGCGCTGCCGGTGCGCGGCCGATCGTGCGCCTAGGTGGGCATGACTCTGACTGCAAGCAACGCAAGCAAACGGAGCGCTGAGGAGATGGCCGCCTCGACTTACTACGTATGTACATACTATTGTGCTTACCTACCTACCCAGGCAATGCGAGGCGCATCTGTGATGTACAATGTTGTATCTCCGCGCAGCCCTGCCTGCCTCCCGCGCGTACCTGGTAGCAGGCGACACCAAAGCCGCGCGCCGAACCATGGCAGCGAACACGGCCGATGAACGATGAACGATGAACGATGCGCGTGCGCGCGCCCCCTCATCGCATCGCATCGCATCGCCCATCGTCGGCCCATCGCCCATCGGCGACGAAAGAGGGGCAGCCGCATCGCCATCGGGGCCCGCAGCCAGCCCACCCGCACGCACGCACGCACCGGAGGACCCTCAAGCTACTTAGGTACTGTGCGTACTGCGTAAGGCAGCAATGGCGTCAAGCGGCCCACCATTGTTCGTTCGTTTGCGGTTGGGCTGTTGTTCGAGACGTTGTCCGTTGGCGCTGGTGTTGCGAACGTGCGGCTATTGTGTGTAGACGCTACTACTGTACAAGCCTCGTCACGCGGCTATTGTACAATACGTAGCTAAGTAGCTATCCAGCCCTGTCTTTCCGTTGCTTGGCTGCAGGGCGCAGCATAAGCACCTAGGTAGGCGTGGTAGGAACGCTATGCACGACTAGGCTACCTTATGCTTGGTCTTGGCCTGGCTCGGCAACAACCCACTGCCTACAGCCCACAGCCCACTGCAGGGCAACGGCAAGGCGAGGCGCAAATCAAGGCAGCAGAAGAGGAGATCGCTCTCGTGCTTGGCTCTCTCCGGCTGCAGCAACCTACCTAGGCACCTAGGTAGGTGGGGACGGACGGACGATGCAATGCACTATTGTACAATACACCGCGGAGCTGCTGCTCGAAACGGAGGTGGGGGGAGGGGAGGGGGTAGAGGGGCAGAGGGACCAGCAACAGCAACAGAGCAGCAAGGCCGGCAGCGAATCCGCAACAACTAGTACGTGGTAACAGCCAGTAAGCAAGCCCTCAGCGCCAGCAGCAGCAGCCTTGCCCCAGAAAAAAACAAAAAAACGCAGCGCCCTACGCCGCAAGGCGCGCAGCCAGCATCCATCCATTCGGCGTGACAGGGACAGCGACAATCGTGACAGCACGGCAAAGGCACAATCAGGCCAACAAGACAAGGCAGCAACGAGGCCAAACAAGCATCAGGTGAAACAGCGCGTTTAGAAATGCCCGATTGGCTCGCTCCACGAACGACCCTTGACCCTTGGGACCTGGGAGCAAGGAGCGCGGCTTTAGCAGAAGAAGAGTGGAGAAAGGCAGCGCAAGCCAAGGCTCGCAAGCGCGCCCACGCCCCCAAAGCTGCTGCTGCAGGATGGATGGATGTAGAAGAAGGGGGTCGAAGTAAAAAAAAAAAAAGACGAAAAAAGACAAAGACAGGGTCCATAGCTATGTGATAGCACCAAAGCCACTGCTCTCGAGGAAAAGTGGTGCGGGAATGGGAGGCCTGAAAAATTAATTGCGGCGCCGCCCGCACGCTCGGCTGTTTTCCGCGTGTACGAAAAGACGGCGCGCGCGCTCCTGCGCTCCGTCTTGCGTTTGCTAGCAAGCTAGTTTAACCGCACGCCCATCTAGCCCGCGGAGAAGGCGCCGCTGGGCTTGCCTGCACTGCATAGCTAACACCACTGGCATAAGAGAGAAATTGTGTGCGTGTGTGTGTGTGTGGTAGGTAGGTCGGACGGACCGTCGAAAGACAGCCGATGACGAACGTTGATGGTAAAAATAACGAAAGGGAGGAGGTGGTGGTGGTATGTAAAAAGCGCAAAAAGATGCATAAAGCAATCCGCCAGGGAGAGAGGGGTGAGAGAAAGAAGAAGTAAGATGCGAGAGACTCGCCACCCCCCACAAATGATAGCCGCCCGCCCGCCGCCCTGTCCAAGGCGATCAACAGAGAAAAACACCGACCCAATGCAATGAATGCATGCAACCCCAGGCAACAGCAACCAGCAACAAAGTAACTAACAAAGGAGAAGATGATGGTGAAAGAGATCCTGCCCAATCAATTGCCGCCCAAAAGCCAAAATGCCCCCAGAAAAAAATATCCAATCCTTCCTGCCACCGTCAACGACTGCGCAATCCCGCGCCCCGGTGAGACTCTCGGTGTTATATAATGCCAAATGCCGGAAACGCCGGCCAGTAGTCTGAAGAAAGGAAAGCCATAATGCATGATTAGACCCCGTCGCGTCTGTCCGTCCGTCCGGGTGCCGGGTGTGGTGGTGGCAGGTAGTAGTACGAGAGTATACGATCGAAGGATTTCCGATCCGCACCAGTCCTCCTCATCGTCGTCATCATCGTCGTTGGCAATCAAGTGACCAGGAAGTCCCAGCCCTTGTTCACGATGATGGTCTCCCAGTCCCAAGACTCCTCGTCTCCGGCATCCATCATCCGCCACACCGTCTCCACAATCTCGCGCGCGTACTTGATGTTGCCCAGCGCCGAGTAGTTCTGCAGGCCGTCAAACGCGTCGATGATGGCGGGGCGCTGCTCCTCGTCGAATGCTGAGCAGCCCAGCAGGAACAGCGGCATCAACAATATGCTCTGCGTGTACGAGTCGTGCGGCAGCAGCTGCAGATATTCGAGCCCCTCGTTCACTCCTAGTCGTAGGTTTTCGTTGGGCGTCGAGGGCAAGATCGTCCGGTGCAGGTACAGCCAGGTGCACTGTCGGTACAGCATCGACGCGATCCAGCGCGGCGAGTCCGGCTCCTGCGCGCATACCCAGCTGCGCAGCGCCGAATCGATTATCTGTGCGTCGCTGAGAATCTCGTAGTCCACGTGCGGTTTGAGATTGTTTTGCCTCCTATACCTGATCCGATCCCGCAGCTGCCGGATCTTGGAAATGTAGCCAAACAGGCCGTCCACGACGCCGAGCAGTGTGGCTGCGGCCGGCTGGATCATGAACTGCGGGAGTTGGAAGTCTTCCATCATGAGGATGCTTTTCCGGTCCAGGGACGTGACCGAGTTGGCCACGTCGTGGTAGATGAAGAACTCGACGAGGAAATTTTGGAACTCTTCGTTCGGGGAATGCTGGGTCCGGATCAGGTGTCTTGCAGCGTCCATATGTGGCCTATATGATCCGTTGACTTCGCCAGCGCAGATGGATTTTAGGCACAAAACCAGGGTTTGTGCAACGGTCGGGTCCTCGATAATAGCCGTTTCATCTCCAGCTATGTGTCTTTGCATGCCTTTGTCTGCAGTGAGATTCGTCACGGCGGCTTGAAAGTGGTGATGTTGCCTGTCTTCAAATGCCTCGTTGGCTTCCCGGGAAGCCAAATGAGAGCCAGAAAGACACAGCAACGAGTGCATGAGACCCTTATGCCTCATTGCCATGGGCAACAAGAGCTCTTTGAAGGGGTTCTGCTGGTCGGTGAATAGACTCAGGACCCTACTCACGTTGTAGTGGAAGTGATTCAAAAAGTGGCGGTCCAAGTCGCACTCGACGCCCTCGATAAGGAGGGGCAGATCGCGCGGAGACTCGACGCTGGTCCGGCGGACCAGGGTGGTCCTCTGTTTGCCGCTCTTCCAGTACTCCTTGGGCGGATATCCTTCGCAGTGGACGTTGTTCTTTTGGCAGTGGATACCTAGAGGTGGCGTCAGCGCTGTCACACCTTGCGTACTTGGGTCGTGCAGTCACCCGAAGGCCTGCAGGTAACCTTACAATGCGGCTTCGTCTCGTCGCACTTCTTCTTCCTCCTTCTACACGTTATGCATCCGGTTTTGGAGCGACCCTTGGGCGGTTTCGACATGGCTGTGGGAGACGTGATAGGGTGTTTCCGGGGCCTGCCTCGGGGACGTTTCACCACGGCGCCGTTGGCGGCGTCGGGCGAGGGCAGCGGCTGCTCCACGATAGGCAATAGCTTGTGCTCCTCGGCATCGTCGTCGAGCTCCTCGATCTTGGGGACGATCTCGTCGGAGGGGCTCTCGGAAACGTAAGACAGACTCAAACTGAAGGTGGGCGTTTGTCTCGGGGATTCACTCGACGAGGGCGAGGTGTGGGAGGAGGCCGAGGAGCTAATGCTGAAGCGGCCGCCGCCATGGTGCGGCAGGGCCGGGCCGAACATCATGTCTGTGGCCATGGGGAAGGAATTGAAGGCGGCGTTCGGCGAAGAAGTCGTGTAGGAAAAGCGGCGCTCATCGGGCACGGAGGACCACCAGGAATCGCTATGGGAGTCGGGCGGCGTGTGTATTTCTCCCCGTGCGTCACCGGGTTGGTTAACGTCTGCACGCGCAGACGGAGCCTGGACCTCAGCAATCTTGGCGGTGTTGGATCGGGACCTGCTTGGGGCTGACGGCAGCTTGGTGAGCGGGTTTGGTCGCAACTCTCTTGACTTGGAATGTCAGAGAGGCTGCTTACAGCGAGCGGAGCATCCGCCAGTGATAAATGGCGAAACGGTGGGCGGGGGGTGAGTCCGCTAGCGAACAGGCGTCAGTGCGACGCGAGTTAAGCCCTCTCGGCTAGGCGTGGACAGGGCGCGCGGGAAGTGCTGAAAATGGAATCCAGCGTGCACTGCACGAGACTGGGGTAGCTTGTGGGGTATCGAGGCACAGGAATGCTGATGCAGGAGCAAGCCAGCGGCGGGCAGGCCTGCTTAAGGGTCAAGACGCGCTTCCCGGCGCGTTGGATGATGCTAGCCGCGCCGGGTGGAGACGACCGGGGCCGGCTCTGCCAGATAGCTGAGATTTATGCATTGCCCGCGTCGACGAGAGAAGGAGAGGTCAAAGGGAAGAAAAGGGCCGATCCTTGATGGCAATTGTCTTGCGTACCCGCTTCGTTTCAATCCCGGCCAACTTTCCGCGGCGCTCAATCTACGGGGCCAAGCGAAGGCCTGGCGCTGATCCGCCGCGTCGAAGGGGGGGGGGGGAAATAATCACCTGCCTGACTCTTGCAAACCTAAGCCAGCCACTCCACGTTTTCCGCCCGAGTAGCCGCCTCGAGCCTCCTCCCTCCGAAAAGCAAACCATCTGCAGATCCCGGGGATCATGGGGGTGGGAAGCGCACGGCTTGCGTGCATCAAGCTGAACATCTGCATCTCGCCGGCGTTCGCCGTGCTACGCCTACGGGAAGCACCCCCAGATCTGTGTAGCCTTGCACTCTAGCGTGGCCAGCGTGTGCGATGGTCGTACCCGCAACGTGCCAATCAGCTCTGCGAACCCCCCCAAAACGGCAATCGCCTCGAGATCCACTCCACCTCCGTCTGCCGTGGGGGCCTGAGGAACGACTGTGAGCTGTCCATGCCTCTACTTATTTTAGAGATGTGATGAGATCGCGCTTTTTCCCTCCTCTTCTCTGTCGGGTGACATTGCTCTCAACGGGCCGAGCTGTGTGTACGTAGTGTCTTGTAAGCCACCCACTCGGCCTCCTCCCAGCCGTGTCACAAGCCATATGCTAGTGCCATCGTATCCTGCTGATGAGGCTGAGAGAGACGAGAGGCTAACGTGTGCCCCAAAACCCTAACACCCTCTACTTCGTACAAAAACAGGTTCACTCGAAAATTGCCAATGAAGCTGCGACGTTATTTGGAAAGACGCGCATCACATGCAGCAGGCCTACGCACCATCATCTGCCTCGCTATTCCCTACTCGGTGTGCCGCCATCCCTTCGATCGTCCTCTTCTTTCGAAGCGCATATTGCATTCTCTGAAACATTCACGCGGCGCCTCGCGGAATGTAGCGACGGCATCTTCCTCTTTCCAAATCAATCGACGTAGTACACACCCCCACACCCGTCGACCGAGGGGCCGTGCGGCTAGAGTCGGCCGATTCGAGGTTGAAGCAAGCATCTCGGGTCCCGCACGTGTTAAGGTGTTGATGACCCTTCTCCATTTCGACATGGGCAAAGTGGTATGACTATGACCTCAGGACACAGTGTCCCATGCCCCATCTGTCAACGATCCCACCGGTGCTCACTTCCCTGTCTCCAAAATCGCTCGTTAAGCGTTTGCGCCAGGTACACCCCGCTTCGAGAGGCTGAGGGTTAGGGTCCCTCATCCCACTCCTTGCATCCCCATTGTTTGGGGCGTGCCCATGGCAAACATGTACGGAGGTATATGCTCGGCAGCTGCCGGATGAATGTCCGTCCACAGTCATCCGATGCTTGGCAGGGCAACGTCAGAGATGGCGTTGTGGATTGCAGCCATAGGCCACTGCCGAGCGCGCTAAACCAAAGGGCTGGTCCTTTGACAGCGGGAGACGCGATCCGTCGTAAGGCCCCTCCGTCGAGCCGGGAACCCTCCATGTGCATATCTGCAGGGATGGTCAAAAGTGGTTGGGGCAGCGCTGTACGAAATACGACCTGTCTCAAACGGCTGATGATCGCTTACAGGGCCGGTGAAGGATTTGCGTGCCGTAACATGCATTGCAGCCAAGCTAGCTGGAGATGGCTCTAGCTCAGGCTGAACATGGTGGATACGGAGATATCCACCACGACTACAACGAATACTTCGAGTCGTCATCCAAAGCATTTTCTCGGGATAGTGGTCTTTTTTCCTTGATACGCTTGAAACCATTTGCTCCGCCGCGCTAGTGTGCTGTCAACAGGCGTACAGTGAGATCAGTGTACATACCGGGATTGTCTTTCGGAAACTACACCCTGCACGCCACCAGAGACATAACAACGTACTTGCCCCTGTGGCATCGGCAAACATCAAGGAATGCGGTGTTTGAGAATTGTGACACCCCAACTACCGGTCTAGAATCCGCCACGCCGTGTATCTCCAGACGGACGGCAGAGAGGCCTTGCAAGAGTTGGACCCCAAGCATTTCCCCCGGAAAATGCCTGAAACCGTTAGAGCGGTGTGAGAAGTTCGGCAATGCCATGTCGTCGAATCAGGGATGTGTGACGAGGGCTGATGGCCAAGCAAGCGAAATGGGGAAAAGCTTAATTCCTCTTTGACCTGCGCATGACTGTTCCATAGACATCATTCAGTCGTGGCTGTGATGGGCTTCTCAGTAAGCAGCGAAGTCGATCGGATGACGGCCGGATTGCGACAAGGTGTTGCCGGCGCATGGCTTATCAACGATCACCCTGAAGCTGCAGCCAGGGGAGACTCGGGCAAGGGGGGTTGCTCCGTGTATCAAACTGCGGAGTTGAGCAATCTGGAGGTACTACGGGACGGATAGTCGGGTAAATTTGAAGCCTGGTCCAGATCATCTGGGCGATGGCAATGGTATCGACAATTGCGAGGGCGCGAGCAAGGGGATTTGAGGGCGTTTCGATTTTCCAGGGGGGAGAAGAGGTTGAGATAGAGGTGAGAGGAAGAATGTCTCGATGACGGATCTGTACCTACCTTGAATCGCAGCGGCGGAGAGGCTTGTCCCGAACGGGCAAGGCGGGACTTGGCGTGTTTGGCGCGTTTGGACGCGGCTCGCGCAAGAAACGTGGGTGTGTCGTCGGAGCTTCCAAGTCAACTCCACGAGCGCATCAAGCTGCGCGCGACAACATAGCAATAGCCCTCAACTCAACCCTCGCGTGTAGCGCTGAAGTCGGACTTACGCCACCATACTATGCCTGCAACTTCATAGCCAGCTCTCTCCGTGACTGCTCCCGTCGTTCAACGCTGCAACCATGTTTAACTTCACTCCCCTTCTGGGCGCGCAGTCGACGTCGCCCGCGTCGCAGTCGCTGCTCGAGCTCGATGGAGGCATCAAGATTCTTGTCGACGTCGGTTGGGATGAGAGCTTCGATGTGGAGAAGCTCAAGGAGCTAGAGAGGTACTGCGCAAACGCGTCCATTCAATCAATGCGCTGTGCTGCGCGTCGAGACAAACAGTCCCAGGCTAACTCTGGCATCGCAGGCAAATCCCCACTCTCTCCGTCATTCTACTCACTCACGCGACGACCTCGCATATCGCTGCTTTCGCGCATTGTTGCAAACACTTCCCTCTCTTCACTAGGATACCTATTTACGCTACCTACCCGGTCATCTCCCTTGGCCGCACTTTGCTCCAGGACCTATACTCATCGACGCCTTTGGCCTCTTCGGTCATTCCGGAATCGGCCCTCTCCGACTCTGCATACTCTTTCCCGGCTCTGCAGGGCGGCAAGCACCCTCACATTCTTTTGCAACCCCCAACCGCCGAAGAGATCGCGGGTTATTTTTCGCTCATCAATCCTTTGAAGTACTCCCAGCCGCACCAACCACTGCCGTCTCCGTTCTCGCCTCCTCTGAATGGCCTTACGATCACCGCTTACAGCGCTGGACATACATTGGGCGGAACGATATGGCACATACAACATGGAATGGAATCAATTGTCTACGCCGTGGATTGGAATCAAGCAAGAGAACACGTGCTGTCAGGCGCTGCTTGGTTTGGCGGATCCGGCTCGGGCGCCGAGGTCATCGAGCAGCTGAGGCGTCCGACAGCAATGGTATGCAGTAGCAGAGGCGCAGAGCGTGTTGCGTTACAAGGAGGCCGACAAAGGAGAGACGAGACTCTTGTCGAGATGATCAAAGATACGATCAGACAAGGTGGCTCAGTGCTAATCCCCTCTGACTCGAGTGCGCGCATTCTTGAGTTGGCATATCTGCTGGAAAACGTTTGGCAATCGGAGTCGGAGACCCTTGGAAATGCTGGTCTCTACCTCGCAAGCCGGACTTGTGGCGCTACGATGCGTTATACCCGCAGTATGCTCGAGTGGATGGATGAAGGCATTGTTCGTGAATTCGAGGCCGCAAGCAGTGGCGCGACTGGCGAAACCACCCAACGCAATAAGAACCAGCAAGGTGCGGGAAGGTCAAGGGGAGGAAGGGAAGATCCCAAGGGACCAGCTGCTCCTTTTGATTTCAAGCACTTAAAGCTTGTTGAGCGCAAGACTCAAGTCACCCGCATGCTCTCCTCGGATGCCCCAAGAGTGATACTAGCGAGCGACGTTTCACTGGAATGGGGCTTTTCGAAAGAGGCCCTGCGGGCTTTGGCTGCAGACAAGCGGAACCTCGTGGTGCTCACGGAAAGAATCGCTCAGCCGTCAAGCGCGAAGAAGGGTCTTGGAAGATTGCTCTGGGAGCTTTGGAGCGAAAGGAGCGGAGCAGGCTCCAACGACGAGGCAGACAGCACTGCAGTTCACGACGCCAGTGGTGCGGAAGCATCGGTGGAGGTTGCTCAAGCAGCGCCTCTTGAAGGCAACGAAGTCCCCTTGTACCAGCAATATCTAGCGCAGCAGAGGCAGCTGCACAACACTTTGCAGATGGACGGCAGCACCAACCTTGAGACGTCTGCCGACGTAATCGACGATCGCTCCTCGACTACATCTGAGTCCTCGGAGGAAGAGGATACGGAACACCAGGGCAAGGCACTCAACATTTCGGCTGCAATGACACACTCACGGAACAAGCTGGGCCTCAGCGACGCGGAGCTCGGCATCAACATCCTTTTACGGCGGAAAAACGTTCACGATTACGACACGCGTGGTAAGAAGGGTAGAGAGAAGATGTTTCCGTACGTTGCCAAGAGAAAGCGCGCAGATGAGTTTGGTGAGCTCATCAGGCCTGAAGAGTATCTGCGGGCGGAAGAGAGGGACGAGGTCGAAGGACAAGACATGCGCAACGGCAACGCGCAGAAGGAAACGGGCGTGGGTCAGAAGCGCAAATGGGACGAGCAAGCCGCAAAGAACCTGCCCGGAAAGAAAGGCCAGCTGGCCAATGGCACCAATAAGCGGCGAAGGGGAGACCCGGACGCAATGCAGGACGGCGGCGCGCCGGGAGATCAGGCCGAAAACGAAGAAGCCAGCGAGTCAGAGGACGAAGTCGAGGAGAGCACCGTCAGCGGACCGTCCAAGCTGGTTTTCAGCACCGAGACGGTGCGCCTGGACTGCCGGATCGCGTTTGTGGACTTCTCGGGCCTGCACGACAAACGCAGCTTGCAGCTCCTGATCCCGCTGATCCGGCCGCGCAAGCTCATCCTTGTCGCGGGCGAAGAGGAGGAGACGTTGGCGCTGGCAGCCGACTGCCGCAAGCTGATCGAGGCAGCGGCGGGCGACTCTGCCGAGAGCGGCATCGATGTCTTCACGCCAACGATGGGCATCACAGTCGACGCGAGCGTCGACACCAACGCCTGGACCGTCAAGCTCAGCCAGCACCTGGTGCGGCGGCTGCGGTGGCAGAACGTCAAGGGGCTGGGCGTGGTGGCGATCACGGGGCGGCTGGAAGCCATTACAGGGGACAGCAGCGAGGGCGACGAAGGCAGCGTCAGCAACAAGAAAGCCAAGCTCAGCCGGAGCGAGAGCCAAGAAGGCGGCGGTGCTGCAGGCAAAGGTGAGGCGGGCGGCGCGCCGACGATGCCGGTGCTGGACGTGGTGCCGGCCAGCATGGCGGCGGCGACGCGGTCGGTGGCGCAGCCGCTGCACGTGGGCGACCTGCGCCTGGCCGATCTGCGCAAGATCATGCAGTCCTCTGGCTTTGCGGCCGAGTTCCGCGGCGAGGGCACCTTGCTCATCAATGGGTCGGTTGTGGTACGCAAGAGCGGTACGGGCAGGATCGAGGTTGAGAGCAGTGGGCTGGGCAACCCGGCTGGGCCGCGCTTGTCTGAGGGCACGTTTTACGCGGTCAAGAGGAAGATTTACGAGGGCTTGGCTATTGTTGCGGGGGGTTAGGGTGGTTAGGTAATTGGACGGGGATGGGGTTGGGGCTAGGGTCGCGAGAGCGGCGAAAAGGAGGGTGCGTGGGCGGTGGGAAGGATGGGGATGGGGATGGGGATGGGGGTTTGTATTGGTACTGCTGCTGTTGCTATGCTATCTTCATGACTTCCCTGCAACAAGAGAAACGCACCATCTCGTCCTTCAGATCGCGCATCTACTCTACACGACAATCCCCTTTCCACAAGCAAACAACCACCTTGTCAATTTGCCACAAAGTCAAACAAGCACACGCACGCAGGCCTGGTTGCCAACAATCACAGCACGACACCCACTGGACGAAGATATCCTGCTTAACAAAGAACCCCGCCGCAACAAAGAACTCCGACCCAACACCCCGCTTGCGCTAGCTAGGTAGGGCCCCCACACGTAGGGCTGACAGACAACCACCTAAAGAAGACAGACAGACGCGCACACCCGCCCGCCCATCAGCCGCACGCACGCACCCGCCAATCTGCACGCATGCGCAAAACGTGCCAACAGCGAGACGCGCGCTTCCGGCGTTTGTTTGCCTTGCTTTGCTTGCTTGCCTGCCTTGCCTGCCTTGCTTGATTGATTGTGCGTACGTACGTACGTGGGCGCGCTGGGCCCTGCCCTAACCGCGACAACGGCATGGTGGGCGTGATAGAACGGACTAGAACAGAACTGACCAGAACAGGGCAGGGCAGGGCAGGACAGGCGGTGCGGTGCGTAGGTAGTAAAAGAACAAAGCACACGCGCACGCGCGCGCAGCGGACAAAGACCCCACCCCACCCCAGACAAAGACAAAGACCCAGATCCCGCAACGCAAGCTCCCGCGCCCGCATCTACCCGCAGCCTGCGTGGCCACGTTTGCGCCATTGCGTGCCATTGTGTGTGTGTGCCACCGCCCACGTTGCCGTGCCGTACCACCCGCGCCTCAGCCAGCAAGGCACACCACACCACAGCATGGCAGAGCCCGCTTCCCGCTGCCAGCTGCCCACTGTCCAGCACCAGCAGCAGCAAGCGCGGCACGGCACGCAGCGGCAAGACAAGGCCACGCCTGGCAAGTAGGCAACGGCAACGGCAAAGGCAAAGCAAGCGTGGCAAACGTAGTATGCACACGTACATACGTGCGCGCGCACGCACGCACGCATGCCAGGTCTCATTGCCAGCACCAATGCCAGGGCCGGTGCCACGGCGTGTGACTTACCCACCCAGATAGCCACGCACTGACAACGCGATCTCGGATCTTGGATCTTGGATCTTGGTTCCGCACCCCAAGAAGGAGGAGCGAGACGCGTATATAAGTGCTGGTGCTCTGCTGCTGCTGCTACTGCTGCTGCTGGTAGAGGACACTGAAATGGATGTCGGGGCTTCTCTTGTCTTGTCTTCTTCGGTTCTTCTTCTTTTACTTTTTTACTTCTTCGAGGCTTCTTTTACTTTTACTTTGAGGCTTTGAGGCTTTGAGGCGCGGCTGCGGCTTCGACTGCGACGGGCTTGAGGCTTGAGGCTTGACGGCGAGAACACCACCACACAAGAGTGGTCAACGGCTTGTTGTTGGCGACTTACCTTGCCTTACCTACTTCCTACCTCAACGACATCCACGAACAACAACACCACACCCACCCATCCACCTACCAGTGCACCCACTTGTACCCACAACACCACAACCCCTAACCATCAATCAACAACAACCAACCACCATAATGGCTGGCAACCGCCACAACGACCCCGCCGACGACCCGCCCCCCTTCCCCGCCGCCCCGCCCCACGGCCACCGCGCCCGCTTCGGCTACCGCCCGCCCCCGTACGGCCCTTACAACCCCTACGCCGCCTACCCAGGCCCATATCCCGGAGGCATCTACGAAGACTACTCGGACGATGAGTATGACGACTACGATGGCTACGGCTACGGGGGCTATGGCGGCTATGGCGGCCACGGAGGCTATGGAAGGGGCTATGGTGGGTACGGCGACTGGGACGACGATGAATATGGATACGGTTTCGGTGGTTATGGTGGTGGGTACGGCTTCGGTGGGGGACTGGGCTATCCATTCGGCAGGGACGGCTATGGCATGTACGACGACGTGCCGCCGCCTGCTCCGGCCGCTCCAGCGCCGGCTCCAGCTCCGGCTGCTGATGCGCCAGCGCCTCCGCCTCCAGATCCAAACACCATTGGCTTGGTCAACGCGCTTGCGAATGCGCCCCCCGGCCCGCGCCACATCTACCGTGCGGGTGTCACGCAGCTGCACAGCAGCGGCTACGTGACGCTGCATGTAATCCTGAACGGCCTCAAGCCTTGGGAGGCGGGGGCGGCGGGCCAGCGGCCAGAGTTCCAGATCGTCGAGGCCGATGCCGAGTGGCCTGTACGACGGCTGATGGACTCGGTGGGAAAGAAGGGCCCTGGATGGGTGCTTACGGAGGCGGTCGAGTTGGGAGCAGGAACTTGGCGGAAGGGAACGAGCATTAAGTGGGAGGACGATATCGCCATGGAGCCGTTGGAGAATGTGGGGTGGAGTGGACGGAGGGGCGGGAGGTTGCCGCCCGTTTGGTTGGCCGTGCATAGGGCTTAGCGAGCGAGGGGTAGGCCGGGAGATTGGACATCAAGTTGGACTTCCAGGTTGAACTTCAGGTTGTGCTGGATCTTCATTGGGGGGTTTGGGTGAGTGCGGGGCGGTGGCTGGTGAATGAGGGGTTTTTGATTTGATGTTAGCGGGCTTTTTTGACGATTGATGAGCTAGTGAGTGGGCGTTCTGGGCTTACTTACAGTATGTTTTTGACGGCGGCGACGACTCCGACGAGGGGAGGGAAATTGCGATGAGGGACTTGGTGCTACTGGAGGGTTACACGGATTAGTGGCATATTGTTGTACACCATGAACACGGATGGCTCATGCTGGTGAGACTGACAGACAACGACGACGTGGTCGAGCAGTTCTTACTCCTTGCATCAAGGGCGGGAGCGGCTGAAGATTCTGTCGGGCTGGACCAGCGTTTCATGGCGGCGTTGCACAGGAGAGACGTTGCACGGCTTGCCGGCTGGGATGGGGGAAGCCGTGGTTGGTTGGCTGGTTGTGCCTGCCCGTCGTTTGCCTCCCGATGGCGCGGACACTGGAGGGTACCTGCCTTAGCCGGCCGGGAGGTTTGCACAGGCAGTCACAGCCTGTTACTCCGTTCACTCACTGTCTCGCCATCACGTGCTGTGCGTCGCTCCCACAAGCCCGTCTTTAAAATCTCCTCCTCTCCCACTCCTTCCACCCTTCTTTTTCTTCCACCGCGACCCCGTCCCTTCGTCCACTCCTTTGCTGTGGCAGTCGTTCTTTTGACCCGCGGTCGCGCCCTCGTTGCTTTCTCTTCCCACCTTCCTTTACCTTACGACGACGACCTACTAATTGATCCGGCTTGACCTTGACCGACAAGATGCTTCTCTCCAATCTTCTCGTCATCGCCGCTTTGGCCTTGGCCAAGTCCGCTCTTTCTGGGTAAGTCCGCTCACTGCTCCCTCACATCCGAGCTCTTGCCCGTCCAGTGGTTTGAAGTCGCACCGGCTGAAAGACGCCGCGGCTTCTTCGCTCGATGAACTTCAACCTTCTACCTCACTCACCCTCGCACCTGACTGCCTTTGCTCAGCATGGCTTCAATCGCAAGAACATTTGACTTGAAAGAAACCCCGCTTACTAACCAAAAGTCCCAGCACTCCCATCTCTGCCTGCACGCCTGAGACCGTTTACGTCACGGTCACTCCGACCAGCACTTCGGACAACGCCTCCACCGTGATTAGCACTTGCACCGTTTCTGAGGCCCATGGCACCTCTTCTGCTTCCACGTCGTCCGATGGTAACTACTACTTCTACGAGTCCAGTGGCATCACCGTCTGGCTTGGCCCTACCCCTCCTGCCTCCGAGTCGTTTGTTCAGGCAACGACTACCATCGTAGTGACGCCGACCGACCATGTCGACCCTACCACTACTAGCACTCTTTCTGCCCTCAGCACTGTCAAGACGACTAGCACTCGTACCAGGACGCTGACGCATTCGGGCACAGAGCTGACCACTACGATCCACGTCACTACTATCAGTACCACCAAGACGACTGACACCATCACCACGACCATGACGCGCCCTGAGTCCTCTTCTGAGCGTTTCCCGTCTGACTTTTCTTTTGATGAGCCTACAACGACTATCAAGTCCACATCCTTGACGACTGATACTTACACTACGACCATGACGCGCCCTAAGTCTTCTGATGATGTTACGACCCTCAAGTCGACGTCCTTCACGACTGTCGGTTCGGGCACTATGACCATGACCGAGTCTGCTGACGAGGAGACGACCACCATCTTCACTACTCAATTCTTGACCTCGATTTTCACCGTCCCTCGTCCCTCGAGCCTCACCGGCATCCACTCTTCCGGCTGGGATGCCTCTGCTCCGGTCGCGACTGGTGGCAACACTACGTATACCACTACGACTATCCTCGCGACGCTTACGACCAAGCTTTTCATGACCACCACGACGGCCACCAGGCCCTCGGTCACTCTTTCTAGCGGTACTGCGCCCTACTCCAACAGCACTCACAGTATCATGTTTGTTAAGCGTTTCATGCCTACAGCTCCTTACCCGTCAAACGCGACTTCCTCGGGGGTCATTGGCTCTGGCACCGGCATGCCTATGTCGACTGGTACGGCTCTTCGCGTCTCTTCAACTTACATGCCCTCTAATGGCACAGCCAATGTCACGACCACCGCCACGAGCCTGCGTACCGTCGTTGTCAGCAGCGCTTCGACAAGCGCCACTCCGTTGACCTCCATGTGCCCTGAGATTGGCGATTTTGGCAAGTTTACGCTGAAGGTGAGTGTAAGCGGTTCTTCTTTCGTGATATGAGCTGACACATTGCAGTGGGATGATGTGCCTGGATGGAGCCCCGAAGACAACAACACCTACACCTTCCCTCCGGTCTGGAACCCCTACCACCACCTAATCTTCGCCAACGGTTACGGCTACGTCCCTCCTCCGAACGAGCCCTTCAAGCCCGTCTCTGCGCCTCACATGGCTATCTTCCTGCCCAACCAGACCACGACCGCCCTCGAGCACCCTCATGCTGGTATCCTTCCTCCTGGTGGCATCGGTGCGGGTCCTCGGGCCTCGCAGAGCGCGTGGTGGTTCGATGTGTACAGCTCGTACTTTGCTTGCGACACTGCCACGGAGCCATGCACGATTCAGGCGATCGGTTACCAGTACAAACCCAACATCAAGGAGGAGTACCCGCGCGTGATGCAGAACTTCTCAATCCCGGCCTGTCCCAAGAACTTCACGACCGAGTGCGAGCTGAAGAAGGTCGACTTCGAGCCCGGGTTCCGGGCTCTTTCCAGCATCCAGTTCCAGGCCTTCTTCGAGGGCAACTCGAGCCGCCAGGTGTTCGTCATGGACGACTTGGCGCTGGGCTGGGCCAACAACACTTGCGAGGCTGGGCTGATGCGCTTGCGCAAGAAGTAGGCGGCGGGTGCGGGGATGCGGGGATGGCCGCGCAGGGTCGCGGTGGTGTTTGATTGTTTTGCACTGGCGTAACGGATGGAGCTGGTGGAAATGTATGATGAATTGCTCGACTGGGAGGGAGTTTAGGCCCCCGGATTGCTCATAGTGTAGCGCATCAGCGCGAAATGCAATGCATGATTTCGACAGGTGTCGACGTGGCCGCCGGTGTGTTGTTGGGTGAGGAGGAATGATGGAGCGGGCTCGGTGGAGAAGGCGCGCGCCATGCCCAAGCGAGCAAGGGCGGTTATTCCCGAATTACGTCGAGGGGGGAAATGTGTCTCGTGGCAGATGGATCGAGGGCTTTTTGGGACCTGGGCAGTCTGGGCAGGTCATCCGCCACACGCACACCGTCTGTTCCTGAGCACCGCCGTCTCCGCCCCGCGTGTCAAGTGTGAAGCTACGAATAAGCGAACTGTCACCCACCCTCTCTGCCTTCTTCCGCCGCCCACCTCAGCAACCGTGACATCGACTTCTCCCCCTCTCTCCCTCCTCTCCTCCCTTTAGCTATGGCCACCGCTCAGAGCCAGCCCCCGCCGCCGGCCAACCTTTTCAACGCCGAAGCCGCCCCTCCTCCCTCTACGACGACGACGACGACTACGACTGCGACTGCGCCGACGCCTGCGACGGACGCGCCGCCATCCGCCGGCATGAGCAGTTACCCAGGACCGTTTTCGCCCGTGGGGCAACGGCATCCCAATGGCAACGGGCGTGGGCGCTTCGATGCGGCGCGCAGTCCGCCGAGCAGCAAGAGTGAGTGGTCCGCCCCGACGGCGCGGCAGCAACAGCAGCTGAGATGGGCATCGCCCGCAGGTACGGCACATGTCCCGTGCAAGTTCTTCCGGCAGGGCGTCTGCCAGGCAGGCAAGGCCTGTCCCTTCCTGCACTCGACCGAACCCGCGACCGACACAGCGCCCTGTAAATACTTCCAGAAGGGAAACTGCAAGTTTGGTGCCAAGTGCGCTCTCGCCCACATTCTGCCTGATGGCCGCACCGTCAACCGGCCCAACCTGCAGATGGCCCGCCATCCCTTTGGCCGTCTGCCCATGCACCACCCGCCCGGCCCTGCGCCCACCAGCTCGCTGCTCACCATGCAGGCCATGGCCGGCCCAGACTCTGCCCCGCCCTATCCATACCCCGCCGATGACCCTTACCGCCAGAAAGACCTCTACGATATGATACCCACCATCGACACGACCTTCTCCTCGCACCCCGGCTCCGCTTACGGCTCGCCTCCCAACGACTCCAAGTTGCCGCTTTCGCCCATCCAGAAGGGCCTTAGCGTCATGGACGCGCCCCTCCCCGCCTCCTTTGATAGCCAGGGCATCTCGCACATCGCCCGTTATGGCGCCATCGCCGCATCCGTCCCCTCGCACTTCGGCCTCGAGTCGTCGCCGCCCTCATCATACCAGAACAAGGCCACCGAGTCGGCTGCGCTGCGGAATTTACACAGTTCGGCGTTTGGCGATGACGTGCGCGCGCGAAACGGCCTGGGGTCGTCTCCGCCTGCTGCCGAGGAGCCGTTCGGCGGTCGGCGCATTCTACACTCGGAGCGCTACGCGCGGCCCAGGATGCCAATGTCGGCGAGCCTGGGCGCGCGTACGCCCATCGGCCCGGACGACTGGGACGAGAATTTCGCGTTTGAGGAGGACCTCGTGCCCAACAGCCTGCACGAGCTGCTGACGCCGCAGGAGAAGATGCGTCGTTTCTCGCGCGCAGGCGACGAGGACCACAGCTTCAACAACCACCGGCACTCGCTCTCGGGGCTTGGCACGCCCGGCGAGTCCAAGATCGGCTCGCCCCTGGCATCGTCGCCCTCGCGCTTCGGCGCTCTTTTTTCGCGCACACACAAGCCGGCCGAGGACGTCAGCTCGAGCCCTGGCGCGTCCGTCTTCGGGCACGTCGGCTCCCCGCTGCGCAGCAGCAGCCTCAACCCCAACGCCAGCCCGTCGCTGCGGCCGATGGGCGACGCGCTGGGCGGCGGACCGCGGCGCACGCCGTCGGGTGACGTGAGCCCGTTCCTGGCGAGCCCGCCGCGACAGGCCAGCATGAGCATGATCAGTCAGCAGCTGCAGCGTACGCGGCTCTCGTCGCGCGTGGAACCCGGGGTGGGCGGACGGCCCGGCTTGAGCGCCATGGACCGCGCCGTCAGCAGCAACTCAGTCAGCCGCGAGCGCATCGACGAGGAGCAAGAGCAGGGCCTCTTCGACATGGAGGAGGAGGACGGCAGCAACCTCGGCGTCAGCGGCATCGGCACCGGCAGCAGCGCAATTGCCACGGAGCGCAAGAACAAGCGCCTCAGCGGCGGTACGGGCAGCACGACTCCCCTGGTAGGCAGCCCCCTCGGCAGCAGCAGTGTTTGGGGTGGCTTCGGCTCCCTGGGCGGTCTCGGCGCTGTTCCGCCGAGCTCGTCGTCGCCCGGCCCGAATCTGGGGCTTGGTGGTGCGGCGAGTGCGTCGGCGGCGCCTGGGGCGCCGGTTAGGGACAGCGCGGGGCCGGGGTCCGGGGCTTGGGGGACGTCGTGAGTTTTGTTGCCTGTGGGGTGAGGTGGGGTGAGCGTGCGTGCTCCTGGCTTGCTTGCTTGCTTGCCTGCCTCCTCACTGCTTCACTGCCTCACTCTGCCTCCGACTTCGCTTCTCGCTCGCTTGCTGGCTAGCTGGGTCATCACCTATCTATCCAGCGCTTCTATTCGCTGGGAGCTGAGACGAGCGATTCTGGTGTCCTGACATACACGACATGACACGGCACTGCACAGATGAACGTAAGGATAGACAAGCCGTGCATTAAGGACGAAGACAGATGATGATGAAGGCGGAGGACGGGGGACGGAAGGAAACGGACAGACAATGACGAATAAAGCATGGAAGACCAGGTAGGACGGAAGGAAGGAAGCGGGGTGCTTCAAAAGTCAGGCAGGACAAAACAGGACAGGCACAGGCACAGGCACAGGCACAACTGCCCGCGCAAGGGCTTGCTCGCTCGCTCGCGTGCTGATCAAAATGGGGTGGTGGGGGATTTTTTCTAAAAAAGTTTTATGCAAAAAGCGTGGATATGGCATGGTTGACTCCGGGTATATGGATGAAAAAAATGGGCTTGGAATGCAGGCATGCATGCAGGCTGGCTGGCTGGATGGGATCTACGACTTGCATGCAAGAAGAAAACGAGAAAAGAAGACGGCGCTCATGACTTGGCTTGTTCTGCTGCTACGACTGCTTCTGGCCTGGACGATGCGATGCGGTGCGGTGCGATTGATACCTATTTGAACGAGGGCTTTCGCCTGCTTGTCTACCTATGTCCACGATTGCTGGCTGCCGCGAACCCAACGGCAATATCGACGGAGAGGAGCTCCGCTCGCACACGGCACGCGCCCATTGCCGGACAGACAGGACAAGCCAGCCAACCTGCTCAGCTTCCTTCCTCGACCAGCTAGCCAGATAGATGGACATATCCGTCCGCCTTCACGCATTCACGCACGCACGCACGCACAAAACGGACGCTCATTCACTGCAGACTTCAACCCTCACGCCACGCCACTGCACAGCACACCCCGCCTCCTACAAAAAACCACATTCTCTCATTTTCACTCATTCAAAAGTTCAGACAACACATACACAAAAAAGAAGAGCACATAACGACGTCACGACCGCTCTGGGATCTGGGATTTGGGTTCGGGGGATACTGCGCTGCTGCTGCTGCTGCTGCTGCTGCTGCGTATAGTTCGGTTTCATATAAAAACGTACACACACACATATATGCACGTAAAAGAAGCCTTGCGTTCATGTAAAGACGCGGGAAAGCGTAAATGGTTTAGTAAAGGATGAGGATGTATAATCACACACACTCTCTCTTTCTCTATCTCTGTTGCATAAGACAAGACAACATGCTATATTGCTGATTCTATCTTTAACTTTGGTTTTGCTTTTTTCAGTGGTTTGGTTTGGTTTTTAAGAACGCTTGCGCTGTGCTGCATAGATGTTGGCCGTACTCACTCTCTCTTGTATATGTAAATCGTAAATGCATGGATGGATGGGTGGACGGGAAGGGCGGTATTTGTGGCTTTGAGTCTTGGCTTTGGCTTGCTGCGTTGCGCGCTTGCTGTGCTTTGGTGGTTTTCGGTCGTTGGTTTGGCTTGTGGTTTGGTTATTGGGGAAAATAGCTTTCGGTGCGGAGGCGGTTCTGGAGTGGTTTAGTTTTGGGGTGGGTTTGTTTTGGGATGTGTTATAATGGAGGTGGTGAAGAAGGTCTGTTTAGTTTGGGTTAGCTACACACATATACAGTACCTACCTACCTACTAGAGAAATTGAGGAGTTGGGCGCGCTGGGTGCGTGCGTGCTTTGTTGTGTTGTGCTTGCTTTATTATATTTGTTGGAGCTGGGTTTGGTTTTGAGGGAGAGGGTGTGTGTGATTAATATATATATACCTTATATAAGCCCGCACTTTACTTCGGTGCTGCGGTGCTTTTAGTACATAGAGACTGACGTCCTGTTTATGCCTATAAATCCCCCTATCTCTCTACAACTAAGTACCTTACTTATGCCCCAGCTCACTCCTCCAGAACTGGAGGGATGAGACTATAGCCTCTGTCTTTGAGTAGCGCCCCCGACAAATACGAAGAGCGACCTTGCATATACGGCATGTTCCTCTGTGTGGCTCGCACGTCCCGGCTTCTTAACATAGCGCGTGCTAGGTCTTGTGCGTGAGGGTGGGTGTGAGATTGAGATTTGAGTGGAGGAGGTGGTAGTGGCGAGCATATATAGAAGGAAATAATGTCGTACGGCTGTATTATGTGGTGGTGATAGTCATGACCAAGAGGTTTTGATGACGAGTATGAAAAAGCAACTTACCTTTCCGACTCAAGCTCTCTTATCTTGCATAAATGGGTAACGGAAAAATAAATTAATTTACCACCTCGAAGTGAAAGACCTCGGTGTAATCGCAGCTGTGGAATCCAGGTTCGATCGTTGAGGCTGGTTGGCTCTTTGGTCGAGGAGAATGAGTTGCTGGGAAAGGTAACTTGGCTTGTTGTGTAAGTGGTGGTGAAAGCATTGAGATTATAAGAGCAGTTTGTGAGCTAAAAATGCATTTACACCGTTATGCTGGTGATGTTCGAAATAGTCCTTAGATGTTGAGATATGAGGTAGAGCGTGAGAGGTATAAGGCTCCTTTCTGTCTACGTGAGCAAGTGCCTGAATGTTCCTGTTAATTGGAGGAACGTTGGTGGAAATGGATGAGAGCCTCTGAAGCATATCTCTTACGGGGTTTTTTGTCGCTGAAGTTATTGCGGAGATTTGTGCGATGGCTGTGTAGGCTTTTGGGGCGGGCAACAAGTCCATCGTCACCGAGTGCTGCGGCACCAGATTTAATGGCTGGTAATTTAGTTGGTGTCGATATGTCATCTGCTCTACTACTAACAAAAGCAAACTGTTCCACTGTTTCCATTGTGGAACAGAGAAAGCAAGTGCTGGAAATAACATAACGCAGCATTTGATGCATTGCTCCTGCGTACACATGCTCTCCACCGGGGCTTGTGGACGTAGCACTGTTGCTCGCCTAACGATGTATGCGAGATGCGGATTTGGGAGCTGGTGGAGTTTGGTCGTGATGCTGGTTATCGTTTCCGGGTAGTGATGGTGTGTGTGTTTGGGAGCAGATGGTGGTATCACTAACTGATTTTGATTGGAAAGAGTCCTGGAAGGTGCCTTGGATGACGTAGGAACGTTTTCGACGGGTAATAAATGGTTTCTAGAATAGACATCGGCACCTACCAAGCCTCTTCGGCCATCTTGGCTTGCATGCTGTAACTGTTAGTTGCATGTCCCACCGTGTGACTTGAAGTAAAGACTTACGCGAGAATTCTGGTATTGTAGCCGCGTAGCGTCTGACCGCGTCCTACCATCAGAAGCCTTAACCGGTAAAGAAAAAAGCTTGAACGGCTTTGCGCTACTGACCGGTCGACGTGAGGGTGAACTTGCGGCCGTAACCGGCACGGTTGCATGCAACCTTGACAGTGTCTCCTGTTCTATAGTTCTCAGTTTTGGCCCATAGTTGAGAATATACGGGTCATATGCTCGTAGACGATGTCGTTTGCAACGACACGATGGAACTTTTTGTGGAGAGTATAGTCGGATGGGAAACGGACGGCTTTATATATAGCTCGTCTCGGGTCTATTAGTCACAGTTCTAAGTATAAGTAATACCAGCCTGTACGTGCAGATATACGTGCGGTAAATCACTCAAGCTCATTATTAAAATCAGAAAGGAATAAAATTTCAAGACGTCCTAAACAGAAAATCTCACTAACAACACTGCAACCCCTCTCTTAAGAAGTGTTTTCTATAATCAAAAGCATGTGACCTATGTCCTTAAAAGCAACACGCGGCACTGAACAAGCCAAGTCAAGTCCGAGCCCAGCGTTACATCCTCGCAAATACCGGATACTTAAGCAGCTCACCTGCCTGGGCTGTTGCCTCCTCCTGAAATTGAACAGCCAAATTCTTAAAGATCTATAAAGGCGTCGCCGTCAACAACTCCATTGCACAACACGAGGTTGGAGCAGTACGTGTAATTGTGTGGCTATGATGCTGAGCATATGTAGAAGGCGGTGGTGGTGAAGATAGAGTTATTAATATGATGGTCTTCGTTATCAAAGAAAATGACCACTATGAGTCCGTGACAAGCCAAAGATACACCGACGGGGCTTAGAGCAAGCTTGGGCAATTACTCAGTAGACCCCCGGTTATCTCCAATCCTTTGTCCATTGAATCTGGTATGAGTGGGGTTAGTGTTAAATGACAACGCACTTCAACGAGAATAGTCGTTGTTGCACGCGGCTTAAATACTCGGAACCAGACATACATCTACACCATCTCCTCCCACACACAGCCACGCAGCCGCCGATTCAACACCACACAAGCACACAAGCACACAACACAACACCACCAAGTCACCCATCATATCATTCTTCCATTTCCTCACACTACCACACCCTCACCCCACCCCCCTTCCTCCCCTACCACCACACACCAAACACCAAAACCGCACCCCCCCAACCCCCAACCTCACCTAACAACAACGACACTCCTCCTCTCGACGCTCCTCCTCCTCCCCCCGTTAAAGCTCGCCCCACTCCTCCGCCCCTCAAACCCCTCGCCAAAACTGCTCCCCGACACCCTGCCCGGGATGCGCGCTACGCCGCCGCTGCCCCTGTACCCAGTCCCACCACTGCTCCTGTACCCAACCGCATCGGTGCTCCTCCGCCCGCCACCGCTGCTGTACCGGGCGTAAGAGTAGTTGTCGTAGTGCTGTGGGTACTGGTCGTGGTGCGAGTGCGAGTGAGAGGGAGAATGCGAGTGAGAATGAGAGTGCGAGTGCGAGTAGCGGTATGCGTCCGGGCGGTCGATGTGCCAGTGGCTGTGGTGGGGAGGGGGATCCGTGACTGGGTGGGCGATGGGGCGGTTTTTAGAGGACGAGAAGAGACACATTGCGGCTTGTTGTTGCTTTGGGATGTTTAGATAAGTCGTAGTAGCCGTGGTGGAAGGAGGTGCTTGGTTGGGCAGCTGTGCTGTACTAGACACGGAGGTATATCTGTATGTACGGCGTGGAGGTAGATAGGTGGTGCGGAGGTGTAGGGTTGGGAGAGCGGGATCGTAGTTGTGGTTGTTGTTCTGTAGTGGGGACAGTGGTGTCCCTAGAGGAAGGAGAGATGCGCGAAATTGTGCGGATTGCGGACTGCGATGTTGTGATCTGGAGAGAGGTAGGTAGGTGTTGTAGACGGCGATGATGCAATGCGTGCGCCTTGGCGGGCTGCTTCCAAGGCTGGGTGAGCTGCCTGCATATCAGGCGGGACGCGCCAAGCATGGAAATAAGTACTTCGTACCGCGTAGTACAGTACAAGGCCTTTCACTACTCAGCAGCACGCATAAGCAGAACAGAATAGAAGAGCATGCATAGCAAGCAAGACAGATAGCAAGCAGCACCTCCACCGCAAGAAAACCCAACCATCTAACCCCGGCGCTAAAAATTACCCAACACAGCAACTCGATCACCACGGCTTGTAAATCCTCTAATTTCCTTTTTCCTGATCCTCCTGCTCCAACGCCTTCAGCCGCAACTGATTCCGCTTCCCCAGCACCCGCAGCGTGTTCGTCCTCTCCAGCTCCGTCATGCCCTCCCAGTTCGCGATCCGGCTGAGCGTGCCGTCGCGGTTCACGACCATCGGGCCCAGGTGGTCGAGCCTGAGCGCCTCGCCGTTGACGTTCAGCTGCTGCTTACCGCCGTTTTCGTCTCCGGGCGCAGGGAGCGAGAGGGGAGTAGCAGCGGCGGCGGCGGCGTTGGCTGCGGTGGTGGTGGTGGGTTGCTCGGCGGTGGTGGGTGCGGACTCGCCCGCCGTAGCAGCGGCAGCGGTATTGTTCGACGCGGCGCTCATGGCTCTGGTACTAGTGGCGAATGCGCAGCGTGTATGCGTGTGCGTGTGCGATGCGTGTGGTGTAGCAGCAGTAGCAGCGGAGATGGCGGACTGGCGAGCGCAAGACGATGCGGCGGCAGTGCAGCGGATGGCGGCGCGAAGCATGTGGTTATCGTTGTGGGCGAGAGCGCAGATGGGCTCTTTGCGAGGGAAGAGAAGCTGTGGACTGGAGTTATACAAACACGCACCCTCGTCGGTTGCTGGGCAGTTGGCGGCGTCTCCGGCGGCGGAAGAGCCGAGCGCGGCGGAGACGCTTCTAGAAAGCGTGAGCAGCAGCAACAGCAGCAGCGGTGGCAGCATGCTGTGCCGTGACGGTGGAACCATTGCGGCTCTGTACGTCCGATATAGGTAAGGGAACGTTAGTACAGGCGAAGATGCCCCCTACCGTACTGCACAGAACAGTCCATCGCGGGATTGAGATGATGATGATGCACACCATGGATGCCCCGTATCTACGCGAGCAAGCCGACCGATAAGACACCTCCATTCTCCAAGGCTCGAGTATCTATAAGGGTATAAAAATAAAATATTCAAAGAGTATAAAGGTACTTATGAGGGTATAGACACCTAAAATTCTAAAGAGTAGAAAATATATTATGTAATTCTGTAGATGCTATCACGTGGGGTGGGCAAATTATCCGGTGCCAAACAACAACACCAGCCCTCAACCCAGACCCAGACTCAGACCCATTCCTCCCGCCTCACCCACATATGTATCGCTCAATCCAGCAACCCCGTCCCCAATGATGCCCAAATCCCCCGATCCCAATCCAATCCACCATCCACTCATCCACTCCCCAACACACCCGCCTCCCCGCCCACAGCACCCGAAACCCAGCACCCGACCTCAGTACATACACATCTCACACGCGCCCATCCACCCATGCATCCATTCCAACACAAACCCAGAACAAGCCGCCTCCCCAGCCACCAAGCCCACCAAGCACACCCAGCACACCAATCGCACCAGCCCTACCCAGCACAATAACCCGATTGGCCCTTTCCCCAACCCAACCCACGCCATGCAAAACCCTGTCTCCAAGTACATGCGCCGCAGCGCCCGCATCGACCGGTGAAGACACCCCCAGTCCCCGTCCCCGTCCCATCAACAGGCCCAACGCCCTTCCCGATCCCAGGTCCCCGGCGCGGCCAACCCAAGGCCGCGGGCGCGAGCCGCGCCATACGTGCCGCGCTGGCACTGGCTCGGCGGGCTTCCCTACTACAGTACATACATATGGTCTAGGATGTAGGCGTGTCGGAGTTGCGAGGCACGCGGGACGCGGGATGAGACGAGGAATAGAAGGTCAGCTGGGAAGGAAGGATCGGGTTCCGAAACGGCGGTCTGGACGTTGGTTGTCGTGTGCTGGTGCTGGTGTGTTGGGTTGGGCTTGGGCTGGGCTGAGCTTGGGTTTGGGTTTTGCGTGCTAATTATAAGCTGTCTGTGTGTATATATAAAGGTCATCTAACATCCGTTTGTGTGTACTGTACTCATGGGCACGCGCGCGTGTATTTTCTTTCCTACTTTTTGTTTGCTTGCTTGTTTGTAACTTGATTGTTCAACCTAACTATTCTGTCTATACATCGAGATCGTCCGTTGGGGTTTATAGTCGTTAAACGTCGTCAACTCTATCCCTATCGCTCGCTGCTCGCTGCTTGCTTGCTTGTCTGTACCATACCATACCGCCATCCTCCTTCGTCCCCTCCGCAATTACTGCATAGCAGAGCATAGCAAAGCTTACGAAAAGCATCCGACCGCCCAAGTATAAGAAACCCATAAATGAAGGAAATAAAAGGAAAAACAAAAGGAAAAGAAAGAAAACTGATACCCCACTCCCAACACCATCAATGCATGCATGCTCCCATCTAAAAATTCCCACCAGTACCCCCGACCAACCAACCAATCAAACCGTCCTCGACCAATTACAATCCTGTGTCCATCATGCCGCCAATACTCCCCATACCCCCAGCCGGGCCACCTTCGCCGCCTCTTCCACTCATACTACTCCTCGATTGGTGGCTCCTGCGCTCATCAATTTCCATCGGGCCACTCAAGACGCGCACGACCTTGCGGTTCGGCGCCTGCTTCGCAACCAGCACCTGCGCCGGACAGACAACAATCTCGTCTTCGCCTTCACCGTCATCGTCGCCCTTCTTGACCACTAGCGGGAACAACACAATCTTGACGACGGACTGCCGCGCTTCCAGGTCCTCGTTCGAGGTCGTCTCGCCTGATCGCTCGTTCATCAGCGCTGCGTTGAAGTGCACCTTGCGTAGAAGGTCGCCGTTGATGTCGTATTCGGGTTGCAGCGGCGGTAGCATGATGTACTCGGCGCGTTGCGTGCGCATTTCGATCGACAAGTTAACGGCAAGCCGCATCACATTGCGCAGCGATTCTTGGATCTGGCCGGCTAGATGCGATGGCGGCGGCAGCAGTGCCGAAAGCGTGCCGTAGATCTCCTGTACCACTGCTTCGGTGTCTTGTGCGCGCTGAGTCTGGAAAGTTGGGCGCTGAGAAAGCAGGGTCAGGGTGATTGCGCGCCATTGAGCTACAGCTCGAGGTGGTCCTGCCACGACGTCAGTAAGTGTTCCCAACACAATAAAGGTTTCACCGGATAGCTGCTTACCAACATCCGTCAATGTCTTCTCCAACGTCTTCAACTTCTGACGCTGTTCGCGATCCATACCAAAGAGGTAGCGAGTAAAGACATACTCCCAGACCATCGTCATAACTACCGACATAAAGACGTCTCTGCGCTTGACGCGATCGGCGAGCAGCATATCTACGTCCGTACCGTCGAGAATGGCATTGTCCAGGCGAGTCTCAATCTTCTCGTCCTTCATGTCACTGGACAAACGGCAAGCCTTGGTGTCGGAGAACTTGGAGAATCGGAGGACCCATTGCTGGACGTGCTGGCAGAGCTGCTGGCACGCACTGTCGAAGTAGTCCTCATCACGGACGGTGAGGAAGCTTTCGTTCTGCTTCGACTCAAGGATATGCCGTTGGAGGTCCTTGACCCTTTCCGTAGCATCGGCAAGCTCCATCTTCAACCGGAGGATCTCGGCGTCTTTGTCTTTGACTGCACTCTTGATCTCTGAGCGCACCACTTCCTCCATACCGGCAGTCAGTTGGCCGTGCTGCTGCTTGAGCTGCTCCATCGCCACAAGTGACTGCTGCCATTGCTCGTTGGCATGCTTGGTTTCGACCTGTAGCGTGGCATAGCGGCGCTCCGTGTCGGCAGTGAGGTTCTTGTTTGCCTCAGTGAGAGTCGCATTCACCTCAGCCAAGCGGACAATCTCCTGACGCAAGTTATGCAGCAGCTCCTTGATTTGGGCTATCTCGGCGTCCTTGGCCTGGATCTGGGAGTCACGTGCTTCGAGCTCCTCGGCTAGCTGACGCTGATCGTTATTGGCGTTGCGCATGGCATCCTCAGCTCTTGCCTTTGCGCCTTGAAGCAGTCTATTTTCGGAAGCAAGCTGGTCGAGGCGGGTTTCGAGGTCCATGATTTGCATGCTTTGGCGTTTGCGCACGCTGGGCGGTCGTGTGGGGGACAGTGGAGTGCCCGGGGCATCGCCCCAACCTTCCTGCAGCAGGCGTCAGTCATCAGGAAACACAAACAAACGAAAAAAAAAATAAGCGCCACTTACAAGACTGTCGGCCATGGCGCGGCCCTTGCCCTTGTCTCGCACGCGGTCGTAAGTTGATGGGCCTGCGACTGGCGGCGGCGCGACGGGCGTGGTAGCGGGAGATTTAGCGCGCGCAATGACCTCGTTGAGCTTGGCAGCGGCCCGCAGGTCACCTGACATCTGTCGATCCATCGACACTCTGCGGAGTGGTGGGGTTGCGGACCGATTGCTGTACGCACTGAGCGGCCGCATGCGCTCCGGCGTCTTGAATCGTCCGATGCTGCTCGCTGCCGACCGCTCGCTGAGCATGCTGGGCGACCGCGGCTCATTGGCCTGCTCTTCTCCTTGCATGTCGCCAGAGTCTGTCGTGCGACGCAGCGCCTTGACCCCATGCTCTGGCACACCAATCTCGGACTGTGCACGCCCTCTCTTGCTCAGAGGAGACTCTTCCGGACTGTGCTCGCGGATCGTGCCAAGCTGTAAACTGGGTGACTTCATGTGACGCAGAGGCGTGACGAACTCGGGCGTAGCATCCGACGGTGGCTTGATCGGGTCACCAAATATCGACTCGTAATCTTTTACCTTCTCTTGCACTTCGCGGGGGAAAGCTATCGGCGCAGACAGGATGAAGTTCTCGTTTCCGGAGGTATCGGCGGCCTTTGGAGGCGTCCCGGAATCTGAGTCTGTGGCTGGTAAGGACTGGAACAACTCCGATGATCGTTGTTTGGACATTGTCAGGGATTCGACGGGGGAAACTATCATACCTTCTGCACCGGTGGCTTCAGGTAAGGTAGGGCTATCCATGAGTGGCGGAGTCCGCAATACAGACATCTTCTTGTCTTTGGCGCCTTCCATGGCCATGTCCTTGGTAGATGGATCCTCCGGTTCTTCCCAGTCGAAGTCGGTTTCTGTAGACATCCTACTCGGTTCCTGCTTCTGTTCCTGAGGCAGATACAGGTCATTTAACCTGCCATCCCGGAAAAGAGGATGCATTCCCAGAGTCGGCGAGTCTGCCATGAATACTTCACTGTTACGGTTTTCCGCGGGGAATCCCCATGTGGGCTGTTGAATGTCAGCAAGGACGTTAGCGTCAGGGGCTTGTCGTTCAAGCTTCGGTCCCTTTTGCATGGCAGGCTGCTCAAACACCGGAACGGGCGATGGCTGGCGGCTTTGGATCTTTTCCGGTTCCTCTCGCATGGCAGACCGCTCAAACGATGGAACTGGTGATGGTTGCCGGCTCCAGGACTTGTCGGATCCCTCTTCCGGCTTGGGAGCAGGAGGTGGTATCTTTCGCTTGACACGTTGAAGGCCTGGGAATAGAGTTGCAACCTTGCTCTGCGATTGAGGTTCTGACGCAGACGGCGAGTTTTCAGGCTTGACGACTTGTTCTTGACTCGCATCCGGGCCGGTTTCTGCCTGCTTAGATGCTTTAGCTGGCTTCTCCGGGTCAGCAAAATGTTCCTCTGTTTTCTTTTCCTCGGTCTCCTGCTCAACACTTGGTAGAACCGGTTCTTCTATCTTCTTTTGTACCTCTTTCTTTCCAACTCTTGGTTGTCCATTCTCCTCCACATGTCCTGGCACCTGTCCCGAAGACAAAGTAGGGAAGTTGTCTGCAGCAATATCGCGAGCTATTTCAACAGGTGCAGCCAAAGGTTCGAGAGCCTTTTCCATAGTTGCAGTGTTGGGGTCCACATTGTCTCTCTTGTCACCCATCGTTTCTCTAGTTAGCAACGGCAACTCGTCGGTGTCCGTTGCGACAGGGCTATGAATAGGAGACGTTGCTATCACACCTCTGACAGTTTCAGGCGTCGGCTGTTTCGGATCTTCCCGTGGCGGCCGCGTAACCGCATCTTCCGCTTGAGCAGGCGCTTCCTCGATGGATTCGCCAATGTGTTGCTCGGCAGTAGGCGGTTCAGCGTACGTTCCAGGTGCAGACTCCAGGGTAGGGGCCTCAAGGGCTAGATTCTCAACATCGGGACGCACATCCGTGGGAGCGTCAACCGGTGGCGAATCAACGGCCCGAGCCCCCTTCTTCTTGGGTCTTCTTTGGAAGGGGAAGAATTCGTCCGAAACAGCGTCCTTCGAATCAGGCGATGCAGATCGATGGAAAGCAGGATCGTCAAGGACTGACGCCATCGCCGCTTCGAAGGTTGGATCTTGGCTTGGCGGCTGTGAATGCTCGGCTGCAGACTCAGATTGCTCGTCCCTGGACACTGAAGACAATGTGCCCGAAGAATATTGATGTCTTTTCTTGTTTCTTCTGGGCCTGGCCGGGATATAGACTTCATCAGGATTAACATCATGGATTGAGCCTGGTGATGAAGTCCGCGTAAGGAATTCAGGGTTGTCCAGTACGATCTTGGGGCTCAAACCGGCATCTTGGAGAGCTGCCGCAACGGTGGCGGCGAACTCCTCATCATTTGAAGGAGATCCTGTACGTTCATCTGCACCTTCATGTACCGACTCGATGCCTTTGGTCTCCTTGTCAGTATTCGCACCAGGCTGGAGCAACTGCGATTCCTTGAGTGATTGCTCTGGAAGGGGAACAAAGGGAGCATATTCATAAGGCTCCTCAATTGGAGAAGGAGCGCGGATACTCTCCTCGATGGCAGGCTTCTCAACAGGAAAACTTTGACCAGTAAGAGCTTCAGGAACTGTGTCTGGGCTTCCGGTTGCAGCTCCAGGGGGATATGGTTCCTCAACGCCTTTAGTGGAAGACTTGAGTTTCGCGGCAGCCTTGGCCCTCTTCGCCTTCTTTTTGTCCATTTTCCTTTTCTTGGGGACATATAAAGCTTCTGGCTCGGCTTCCTGGTCGGATTCCAAGTCAACTTCTGGGTTGAGCCTTGCCTCAGCAGTAGGAGTATTTTCAACCGCAGCTTCCGGTACAGACACAGTAGACGGTGGTTCCATGGTATCATTTTCAACTTGTGAAGCCACCTCAGGCACATCTCTGGAATGTTCTTCATCTCCAAGAGGAGTAAAAGCCTTGGGTTCAAGCAGTTCAGCCGGGGCAGTCGTCTGCTCTTCTGGTGCATGTTGCGGCTCTACCATAAAGTACCTGTCACCTCCAGAGACAGGACGGCCCAAAGGAATCGTATCTTGTTCTGTTGATGTTATCGGTGTGCTTGAAACATCAGTAGAAGCAGCCTTGCTCTTCTTTTTCTTGTCTTTTTTGCTCCTCTTGACCGGTGCAAACTCTTCGAAGGGATTGGCTTCTTCAATAGGAGTTGGTTCCTCGGTGACAGCAGCTTCTCTCGACAAGTCGTTGTCTTCCTGAGATAGCTCTGGAGCAACTCGTGCCGATTCCGTTGTGGGAATGATGGCCCTTCCTGCGGTCTCAGGAATCTTCTCTTCCACGGTCTTGACAGGTGGTAAGACATCTTTTGGACTTTGCGTAGGAACGGCAGAGTGGATTTCAGCAGCTGGTTCTTGTGTGATGTCCGGTTCAGGAGTTGCATGTGCGGGCTCGGGAGAAAGAGACCTTGCAGCTTCGACAATTGGTCCAGGAAGATAGTCGGCTGCCTCAACTGTTGGACTTTCAGGAGGTGAAAATTGAGCGCCCTCGATCGAAGGTGTTTTTTCGGTAGTCTGATTAACTTCCTGACTAGAAGGTGTCGCGGCCCGTTCAGGTACGGCTTCCGGTTGGAGTTGAACAGCCGTGTCGTTTTTGTCTTTCTCCTTCGGCAGAGCGATCTCTTCCGGAACCACTTCAGGCTTAGGCTCAGAAAAGGTTGCTTCAGGCAGAATCTCGTCCTTTCCTTCTTGTACAAGGTCTTTTTTGGTTTCTGTCTCAGGAGCAAGCTCTTTCTTTGGCTCAATTTGAGGTTCTTTTTCGAACTCAAGATCCGAATACTTTGGCCATCCCACATGCTGTTCGGCAGGTATAGTAACTCCACCTTCAGAAGCTGTGATGGGCTCTTCTTGAGAGACCTCAATCGAAGGAAGTGGCTTTTCAGATTCCAAACCAAGCTCAGCTGGCTCCGAAGCCCTGGTCTGGTGTGGAATGTTTTCGACAAATGAAGATTGCTCAGCAGGAGATTCCGGTCCTTCTTTTGGTGCCACGAAAGGATAGGCCTCAGTGGTCGTGATCCCAGGGAGAGGCGCTCCGGCTTGCAATGTCGGCTCGGATTCATGCGGGACAATTGCCTCATCATGGGTTTCTCTGGGAGACGGTGATTGCTCTTCCACAATTGCACGAGGAACTTCGGGTTCTGGCACTGAGACTGTGGTAGTGTCTCCCATAGCATACGGCGTACGCTCGTCCTCTTCTGGGTGGCTTTCGATGGCCCGAGGTCGTGGTTCATCTACGTTAGGCGGAGTGCTGGAGATGGAGGTGTGTTTGCTTTCCTTATCTTTCCTTGGCTTCGGCGGAATTGCCCAAACATCATCACCTGCTTCGGGGTCGGCAGCCTCGTCTGGACTAGTCTCGGCTGGAGGATTGTTCATCGACATGTCTCCTACTATCGGTTCAGGCTGAACCACAGCCTCGGGGGCTTCCCGGGGAGAATCCTGCTCTTGAATAGGGTAGGGCTCCTCAATCAGCTTTGGCGTAGTCGACGGAGAGGCTGAGTTTCCCTTCTTACCCCTGTTCTTCTCTTTCCATTGGAATGCCCACCCGTAGTCAGGTTTGGCACTCTTCGGGGTTTCAGGGAGAGCAACTTCAGTCGAGGTTGTCGGGACCTGTCCGTTTTCTGCTTCAACCGTAGGTTGCTCGGTTGTAAGCTGTTCAGTTTGACGAGCTTCTGGTTCAACGGTTCCCTGTAGAGTCTTTTCAGTCGATGGTCGAACGTCTACTGGCTCTTGAACCTCGGGCTCCTGAACATGAGCTTCTTGGACTTCGGGCACTACAACTTCGGGTTCTTGAACCACAGGCTCTTGAACATCAGGCTCTTGAACCACAGGTTTTTGAACTTCAGGCTCCAGAGCCTCGGACTGAGCAACCGACGTCTCCGGTTCCACCGCCTTCTTACCCTTCTTCGCCTTCTTCTTCCTCTTATCCTTCCTCGAATTTGATGGCGAAGGAAGCGACCACTCATCATCAGGCACAGTCTCTTCAACCGCCTCCTTGTCAAGAGGTTTCTCGTCAACCACATCAGGCAATGGGTGCTGAGCCTCAACGATCTCAGCATAGGGTTTGTCGGCCGCAATCGGTTGATCATGCTCGAAGCCAGCTGCTCCAAACTGCGATTCAGGTTCAGGCGACTGTGGGCTTCGGTCCGAACTGCGCGAGGGCTCTTCAAGCGGCGTCTCGGGAAGCGGAGCCTCCAGTGGATTAGGAATTTCGTCCGCCTCTTGTGCCTCGGGCGTGGCTCTGAAGGGCTGCAAGACTTCCTCAGGAGCATCGATGACTGGGCTTTCAGAACCAGGTAGCTCATCCGGAACGTATACATGCGGAAGAAGAAGCTCTCCAAGCGGAATTTCCGGTGACATCTCAGCGGCAGGCGTCTCTGGAAGAGGGGTTTGCTCAGGATGTAAAGGCTCAACCTTTTGCTGTGTGTCTTCCTTGAGCGGCATTGCCGAGTCTTCATCCACACCAAAATCAGCCTGGTCATAGGTGGGTTGATGAATCTCTGGAAGCGATTCACGATCGACGTCTTCCAGCGCCCTCTCAGGAAACATAGCAAAAGTGAGCTGATCGGGAATGGCACCCTCAGGCGTTGTCCAAGACGGCTCGAAAGCAGATTCAGTGACAGGGCTCGCAGGTCTTGGAAGCTCAGCTGGCGCCTCAGTCATAGATCCACGTTTACCTTCCGTTGCACTATCCCCCTCTTGTGCTGGCAGTTCCCACTCGGTTGCAGGGGATGGCCTGTCTCCACGTGACACGGCATCGATCGGATTCGCCGGGAGATCGCCGGTCAATGAAACTGTGGGGTCAAACGGTGCCTGAATGACCGGGGTCGATATATCAGAAGCCGGTTCTTGACTTTTGATTGCAGGTAATTCTTCCGCTGCCTGTCCGGCTTCAGTGACGTGTGGTGTTGCCGTGGCAGGCTCAAAGTCCAAGGCAGACTCTGGCGTGACTGTTCTCTGCGGCCCAGACTCGACATTTGGACTGTCTGAAAGAGAGATCTCGTTTTCGACCTGCTCCCCAGCAGGCACTTGTTGCACCACTTCATCGACCTCGAAAGGAGCCGGGCTAAGATCATCGGCCACAGGCTTGCTCGTTCCAGATTGAGGCTCTGGTGGCTCAACCTCTGAAAGCTGCTCAACAGGCACCTCTAGATCCAGGTCTGCATCGGAAGGCAGAGGTATTGCCGTTGCCTCCTCAAAAGAACGCAGGAGATTGCCGTTAGCGAGCTTTTCTGTGGGCTCCTCTGTAGACCTGATCGCCTCGGGTTCGGTGGCAGCATCAAGCGATGGAGATTCAGCCTCCTCTAAAAACTGTTCGGTAGGCACCTCAAGGCCCTGGTCAGCATCGGAGGGCAAAGGTACAGTCGTTGCCTCCTCAGCGGAACGAACGAGTTCATCGTTTGCAGGCTTAGCCGCCTCGGGTTCAGCGGTCAAGAGAAGCTCCCGTGGTTCCTCAACTGGCACGTCATCGCTCTGCTCATGTTCGACAGGGGCAGGAACCGCACTCCTTTCCAACGTTTTCTCAGTGGCAGTCGTTGGGTCAGTGATCAAAGGCGCTGTCTCCGCAACTCGGTCTTGCTTTTGGGTTGCAACAAGAGGCTCATCCTTCTGGATTTCGGCTGAACGTTCCGCGGTTTCAGGTTCGGCTACTGCGGGCTCCTTGTTTTGCTTGTCCTTCTTTTTCTTGCCACCAAAACCGAAAGCAGCAAGCAGACCTGCGGCAACTGACTGCGTACCCTCGTTTCCATGTTCACTAGGCTCCTTCGCAGATTCAGCGAGGAAGGGCTCATGCTCAGGTTCAAGCTCGATGTCACGCTCCAATGCTGGCTCAGGCTCAGCAATCTCATGTATCGATGGGGAAGCAACCTCTTCAACCGGCACATCAGCATCGGTAGCCGGAATCTCACTAGCATATGGCCCCAGAAGCTCAGCCGACTCAGACAAATTGTCAGCAGCAGAGGCCATCGTTGCCTCAGGCAACTCACTGGATGAGAGCGCCATTTCCACCAGTTCTGCAGACGGCAAAGGAGCGGGAAGAAGAGGAGCTGGTTCAGCCGCATTCTCGACCTGCGCCTCCGATTCAGCGGGGTCAGGCTGGGGTTCCGGTTCGGTAATGGCGGGTGTCGGCTGTTCCTTCTCTATGACCGGAGTGGAAGGCGTTGAAACATCGACACTGCTTTGGCTTGATTTCGCCTTCTTACCCTTCTTGCTCTTCTTTCGCTTCGGTTTCGGCGTCCGCTTTTCCTCGGGGGTGGAGGTGATTGGTGCAGTATCCATGTATTGAGTTGATGGACTGCTTGGCGCTTCAAGGCCGGTTAAAGCTTCTTGAATAGGCATGGTGGGGGCTTCAGACAGCTGTTCAGGAAGTGGCTCCTGTGGCATGCGCTGTTCTACGCCTACACCATCATCAACTTCTGAGAGATCCTTGTCAGAAGTTTCTGGGAGAGGAATGGCGTCTGGCATGACTTCGCCTGCTGCGTCGTTGATCTCAGCAGCTTGTGCAAGATGCGTCTCCGGGTCGGTTACAAGCGGTTCGTCGAAAGGCAGATCGCGATCAGTTTCTTGAATAGGAGGGACCGTGTCGAGTTTGTCCTCAGTCATTGCCTCGATTGGCGGGCTTACAAAACGAGCTGACTCTTTGTTAAGAGGCTCAACAACAGGTGGCTCAGCCTCAGCTACAGCCATATTAACGTTGACAGGCGAAAGAGGCGAAGCCGTAAAGTGCTGCTCTTCCAGCGGGCTCGGCTCGGGGGTGACTTCCTTCGCCTCAGGCTCCTCGGCAACAGACAGCTGGGGCACGGTTGCACCTTCCACAGAACTCTGCAAAAAGCTCTCTGGCTCGGCCTCGACAAATTCCCGAAGATCGGCCTCGACCTCATCTTCATCGGGCAAAGGAACGCCAGCCGGCTCCACATCTTTATCCATAGGCTCCAGTGCAGAACTTTCCCTAGTGTGCTGCAGAGGCTCCGCCTCGGCAAGGAAAGATTTCTCAGGCTTCATGTGGTCTTTGTCTCCATCAAGCGGCGGAAGAACGTCATCATCTGCTGCAGTATCCTGCACCAAATCTTGCTCCCGAGTGGGATGCTCTTGAAGGATTACAGGTGACTGCTGAGGCTCCAGATGATCTTTGTCTTCATCAAATGGAGTAAAACCTTCGGCAGCCTTTTCAGTGTTTTTCGTATCCCACTCATTGGCAGGCTGCTCTTCAAAAACGACAGGAGCCTGCTGCGGCTCCCCAAAATCTTTGTCCTCATCAAACGGCTGAGGAATTTCGGAAACCACTTCAGGATCTCGCGTCAGATCCTCAGCGCGGGAAGGTTGCTCTTTAACAGCAACAGGCATTTCCCTTGACAAAGTTTGCGTCTCTACATCGCCAAGCTCCTCAAGATCTGCATCTTCCTGCTCGTTAGGCAGAGGTAAAGCAGCCGCATCCTCGACCTCTTCAACCGTCGGCTGTTTAAGCGAAGACTCCTCAGCAGGAGTTGTGGTCGAGGTCTCAACTGGGATATCGGCCCAGGGGTTGTCTTGGCGTTGCTGCTTCTTCTTTTTCTTATCTTTCCTCCTTTGCTTCTTATTGCTGATGACAGATCCAGGTTCGATTTCTTTCTCGGCTTCCGGTAAGTCCTCATACATTGCCTCAGATGCTAATTCAAGCAAAGGTTCGGCAACCTGCGGAAGTTCCTCGAGTTCAGGCTGAGGAGCATCATGGAAGAGTTCTTCTGGGGCCCCAACAGCTTCTGTTTCGGGTTCAAAAAGTTGTCGCTGTTCTTGAGGTTCAAATGTAGTCTCGGCGACAGGCCTCTTCAGCGTGTTCTCATCCACAGCTCTGGTGTCAGGCTCAACGTCACTCTCGGGCTCAATGATAGGCTCAGTCACCACAGCCGAGTCGTGAGCAGGCCTTTCGCTCTCCTTTGACTGAGGCAAGGTGCCCTTGGCATTCTCCTCCGTATCGTGATGCACAGGCGCAAGCTGCTCAGCAACAGCAGCAAGAGGCTCAGGCATCTCCCCCGGGGCAGCAGGCTGAGCTGATTCAATGACCGGCTCTGGGCTTGTGTCATGAACGACAGGTATCTCCTTCTCTTGTTCATCTTCAGAGACAGGCAGCTCAGGAGCACTTTCGTCGAGTGGAGTGGAGACGCTGCTGCTGCTCTTCTTGTCGAAAGGCATAAAAGTGCTCTCAAGAGGCAAGATGGGACTCTCGATCTCAGTTGCGGGCTGTGGCTCAGCCTCTGGCGACGACATAACGTGCTCCACCGGAACATCTTCCCTAGTTTCCTCTACTGGTGACTCGGGCCATGCTTCGAAATGCTGCGGACCCGCGGCTTCTTCTGCTAGTGCTGGGGTTTCTGCAACCGGTACAGGCGCTTCCTCGAGACCTTGCATGACGAGCTCCTCATCAGAAAGTGCCATATCTGCCTCATAAGGCTCGGCCAGATCCTCAAGAGTTGACAGTTCCTCTGGAATGAAGAAGTCCTCTTCTTTGACCTTTTTCTCCGTGCTCTCATGAAAAGTCAAAGGCAGGAGAATTTCACCAGTGGGTTCCTGCAGTCCACTTGACGGTTGTGGTGGTTCTTCTTCCGCTGGAGCGACGGACTCAGGCTCGGGATCTGGATGCTTGTGCGCGGCCTGCTTATCTCCTGGCATTGTGGCAGCGGGGGAAAGACTAGAGAGAGGCTCGGCTTCATTGACCTGCTGCGGCACACTCGTCGGTTGAGCTTGTTCTTCCTCAATGGAAGCAATGACCTCCGCTACGTCTTCAATAGGAGCGACAGGCTCGGGATCAGAGAGCTCCTGCACGGCGGGCTCATTTTCTTGCGCCGTGCTCGTCGTAAGAGGGACAGAAAGAGGCTCAACTTCACGCTCGAGTGGAGCCTCTCCAATGGTCAAATCATCCTCAAAAACCGGGAATTGCTGCGCCTCCGATGCATCGTACACGTCTTCAGATGACAAATCAACAGGCTCGGCTTCAGAGGCCTGTTGCGCGAAAGGTTCTTGGTTTGGCTCAGCAGCAATTGTCTCAGGAACCGGCTCAAGTACAGACTGAGGTTCTTCAGCAACCAATGGGCTCGCAGGGTGCTCCTCAGCCAACGCGGGGGCATCGCTAGGTTCCCGTGTCGACACCGCAGGTTCAGTTTCGCGCTCAACATGCTGTTGTTCTTCTGGAATTGGCTCGGAAACAACGTCTGCTTGAGTGGCTGGCACTTGCTCCGATTCGACCTCCGGCTGGGGTGGTATCTCATCGGAAACTACCTCCGGCTGAGGCTGCAGCTCGAGCGCTTTCTCCTCGGTCGGTGTTTCGACAGGAGTTTCTAGAGGAGTGGAAGCGCTGCCGTTTTTCTTGGACTTCCTCCTTTTCTTCTTGCTGCCTTTGCGGCCCAGGGTAGGTGAACTGAGCGGCTCAGACACAGGCTCAGAGATGAATTCGGAGATGGGCTCAACAACTGGCTTAGACGCCGGCTCAGAAGCCGACTCTGCAACCATCGGCTCTGGCTCAGCCTCTTCGTGCATAATAGCTTTCGTGCCCTCTTCGGCTGGCACATTGATCGTCGGCTCTTGAACCTCGACTGGCCGTTCCACAGGCAAGTTCTCCTCTTCAACCGGCTCTTGTTTGACCTCCTCAACAGCAGGCGTCGCTTCAGTCGGGACATCCTTTTGCTGCGAGCGAGAAACCTCAGCTCCAGGCTCCTTGGGCTCTTCGACAGCCGCAAGAATAGGCTCTTCGCTCGCGACAGTAACAGGAGCCTCCTCAATGTCAACAGGTTCTTCGAGAATGGTACGCTCACGCACAACATCCGGGGTCTCCTCGCTGTCAGCGGCAGGCTTGATCTCTGATTCAAAACTAAGCTCAACCTCCGCCTTCTTGCCCTTGTTCTTCGACTTCTTCTTGTTTTTCTTCTTCTTGGAAGACGACGTCGATGAGGAGCGGGAGAGAAGCGGTGATGTGGGTGCGGAAGAAGAACCGCTCGTCTTGGCGTCGTCGACGACCTCAGACTCGGTAGCAGCTGCAATGTCCGCCGCGGCAAAGATATTGTTGTCATCAGGCACGCTGGTACTCGCCTTGATAGGGTCGTGGAACTCAGTATCGCGAACGTCTTCGCCTTGGTTGAGGGCCAGCGGCATAGGCGCAGGCTCTGCTATTAGTTCCTTCTCGTCGATTGCAGGAAGTGGCACGTCTTTGGCGATATCATCCACATCAGGCACAGCGTCATGCGCTGCCTCAACGGGTTGGTCTTTGAGCGCGGCCTCCGGCGAGTGCAAAGGAGCAGTCAAATGCGCAGGCACGATACCCTCCTGATTTTCTTTCTCAACAGCGTCATCCAGATCATCATCGCCCAAAGGTGCAGCAGCTAGCGGCACGGTGGCCTCAGGGCTGGGGCTGCGTTCGAGCTCTGCGAGTGTTGGTGCCTCGCTCTCGAGCTCCTGCTTAGGGACAGGATCGACGAGCTCACGCTTGGGTTCAAGCTCGGAAACATGCTCTTGCTCAGGCTCGATGATGCGCTCATGCTCGGGTAAAGTCTCGATGACCGGCTCGTGTTTGAGTTCAGGCACGCTGATTTGCTCCTCTGGCGATTCGGCAGGACCAAACGCCATTGCCTCTTCCCGCGCCAACGGCTTTAGCTCGGTCTCTGGAGTTGGAGCAACAGCCCCGGCCACGACATCCCTTGCGCTCTCGTCTGCGTTGTCAAAAGGTACAGCAGGCTCAGAAGCCGGGCTGCTGCTTCTTTCCAACTCGATAGGCGCGGGTATCTCTGTCTCTTGCTCGAGATCATGCTCGGGCGCAATCACAGGTTCTTTCTGAGGCTTGGTAGGGTCGACCACTGCTGCCTTGTCTTCTTTTTCCAGTTCAGCGATTTCGTGCCTCGACGATGTCTCCGTTTGTGCCTCTGGGGCAGCGACAGAAAGTTCGAGTTCGAGTTCAGCTTCGGTTTTCACTTCAGGTTCAACTCCGGTCTTAGCATCAGCCTCTGCGTCCTTTGCGCTGTCATGCATGTTGTCTAAAGGAGCAGCGGGTTCAAGAGCAGTGCTTCTCTCCAGTTCGACCGGCGCATGAACCTCTGGCTCATGCTTTTGCGGGAGTTCAGGCTCGGTGACAAGACCTTCTTGAGGCTTGACAGTGTCCAGTAAAGCTGCTTCTTTTTCCAGTTCGGCAATATCGTGGATCAGCGCCGTCTCTGCCTGTGTCTTTGGGACAGCAGCAGAAGCCTCGGGCTCAGACGTGGGAAAAATGACATTCTCTTCTTGTGACTTAACGGGTTCGAGTACAGCTGTCTCTTCTTTCACCGGTTGAACGATGTCGCGGCTCGGCGTTGTCTCAACTTGGGCGGTTGGGATGACCACAAAAGATTCAGTTTCCGGCGTGGAAGTAACAAGAGGCTCTTCTTTCTGCAGCTCGACGGGTTCAAGCACAGTCGCCTCCTCTTTCTTCGGTTCGACATCGCGACTCGACTCGACCTCTGCCTGTGTCTCCGGAACAGCAGCAACAGCATCTAAGTCGGGCTTGAGCGTCGTAGCAGGCTCTTCGCCCAACGTCTCGACAGGAGGCTCAGGCACCACCGGTCTCTCTTCTTCTGGCTCGGTCACGTCGCCACTCGGCGACATCTCTACCTGCGTCTCAGGGACGGTAGCAACATGTTCGATGTCAACTTCGGTTTCAGCGTCAGGCTTACCCCTTGAGCTCGCGCTTTCAGGCGCCTCTGGCGTGCTGCCAGTTTCGGTTTCGGTTTCGGGAACAGCAATGCTGCTTCCCTCGATTTCAGCGGGTTCGGTCGCCTCGACTTGAACGTCGGCCTCGGGCTTGGGCTCGGTCTCCGGGTCAGTGACGGGTGAGCGCCCCTGCGCCACCGCGGTGGCAGCTCCGCCCGCCAATGCGGCAGCTACCAGAGCCTCGTCAATGCTGGCGCTGTCGTGCACTACTGCTGTTCGTGACCTTTCTAGCCCCGGCGCGAAGGGGAACATGGCCGCTCTCGGCGTCGTATGCTCGCTGTCGAGGTACTCGGGGCTCTGGAACGGGGAACCGAGATCTGCTCGACCGGATTGTTCGGCGGTGGCGGTAGGTGCAGCGGGGACTGAGCGCACAAAGGCGTTCTGCGGGACGTCGATGCGCAGGCTAGGTGGCAGCTGAAGCTCCTTGTCGGGGCTTGCGCGCGCGCGCTCTTGTCCTCCAATTTTCCGTGGACTGTCTGCGCCCCAAAGCTCCGCCGGGTCATCCTCTTGCTTGCCATAGTCTTCATTTTCACCTACAGCCGAGGCCCACCCGCTCTCGCCCTCGCTCACGTCGTCTACATCACCACGGGGAATATTAAGGAAACCATCAGGGACAGTAGCACCAGCAGAAGGCAGTTCTTCCACAGCGCTCAACCAGGCATCGCTATCGTCGGCCTCCGTCTCGGCCTCATTTGGCTGCTTCTCTTCACGACTGCTCACGCCTCCTTCGCTCGCACTCCGGCTACTCGGCAACGAAGGCAGGGTCTCAGGCCTCAACTCATCGCGCACAGCAGCCGCATTCCGCTCAACAAGGTACAGTGGACGGAACTCGGCTGTGCTGCCGCGCTTGAACTCGGTCGAGGGGGACCTGTTGTGCCCGCGCAGACGGCGAGGCGAGAGGCCGCCGGGCGAGAGGCTCGGGATTGGAGACAGCGGCGCGGATGCGCTCGGTCCCGCTCCTAGTGTCATCATTGGGCCGGCGAAGCTGGCGCGGCGGGATGTCCCTGTTGCGGGCGATTCGGTGCCTGAGCCCGGGAGAGATGGGCTCATGTCACTGCCGCTGACGAAGGATGAGACAGGGCGCATGCGGAAGCGCAGTGGAATGGCAGTTGCGCTGACGGAGCGGGCCACCGGAGCGGATGCTGCCGTTCTGACGGGGCTGCGCAGTGCGGGTGTAGCGATAGCATCATCAGTGGGCGAGTCGGGTGGGCTTGGTGGAAGAGGCGTCACTACAGCGGCGGAATCGGTGTCGAGCTCAGCGGGGAGCAAGGCAGCGAGCGGTACTGTCTTTGTGGGAGGGCTCCGCAGTTGTTGGTTTTGGAAGCTCTCGCGGCGTGACCAGCTGCTGCGCGGACTGCCGCCGTCGCTAGTGCCGGGGAAGGCTGCTGTGGCGGGAGCTGCGCTGTTGACGCTCACGGGTGGCGGAGTTGGCGGTGGGGCTGCGGTAACCGATGCCTTTGGCGGGTGACTATTCAGCATGTGTGCGTCCTTGATGGAGAAAGGGGGAGGAGGGGGAAGAGTAGGAAAAATAACAAAAGGAGAAGGAGGAGAAGATAAGAGCGGAAGAAGAGAAGAAGACGCAGAAGCAGAACCGCGCGACCGAGGCTCAGCATCGAGCGAGGAGAAGAGTGCAGCGTCTACCTTATCATCATCACGACGGCGGGAGTTGTAGTAGTCATAGTCCATACCTGAGTCGTCTCTGCTGTGTTTCTTGCGTCCCTGGTTGCGGGCACCGTCGGCGGCGGCGTCGTCGTCGTCATTATCAGAGCCGTAGTACGCATTGCTGTGGCTGCTGCTGCTGCTGCCAAAGGTAGCGGCACGGGGCAGCGGTAGTCTGCTCACGAAAGTGGTGCTGCTGCGCCGGCGCTCCTTGTTGCTAGGCTCCGTTGCGTCTTTCGCGTCTTTGCCGGCTTCAGACTTGCTGTCCTTCGAGCTCGCGCTGTCTTTGGACTTGTGCCCGCCGCCGAACAGGCTAGCAAGCAGGCCGCCGCTCTTCTTCTCCTTTCCTTCCTTCTCCTTTCCGTCTTTCTTCTCTTCCTTGTCTTTGTCTTTACGTACCTCTTCTGATCCTTTCGTCGCGCTCGACGCCACAGATACGGATGCGACATCCTCCACGTCGCCATCCCGCTTCGAAGACCGCCGGCGTTGCTTGTCGCGTCCATCGCTCCCGACCTCTGATTTGACCTCGCGGTCGCGGTCTGGCGACTCATGCGCCACGCCTTGCTCGCTCGATCGGCGGGACGATCTCTTCTGCTTGCGCTTGCGCCGTTCATCATCCTCATCATCGCGGAACTCAGTCGTAGCGACGGATGACGCGGTATCGTTGCTTTCACCCTCTCCACCGACAGAGCGGTGCTTCCGGTGCTTATGCTTGCGATGTCCCGCATCGTCGTACTGGCCTTCTGACACGACCGAGCGGTTGTCCTCCGTGTCGGCAGTGGCTCGGCGACGATGGCGCCGGCGGGTTCCCGTGTCTTCGTCGCGCGAGTCCAGAGGCTCCGAGGCGGCAGAGCGCGCTGTGTCGGAACGCGGTGAGCTTTCACGCCTGCTGTGACGACGGTGCTTCTTGCGCTCGGCATTGTATTTCTCAAAAGCGTATGTTGGCTCCTGGTCTAGAGAAGAGCTCCGCCGGTCCTCTGCAGCGCGCTGAGGCTCAGCGACCTTCGTCTCTGTCAGAGGCACGCCGGCCTCCGGCGCCATCTCCTCTGGCTCGTCGTAAACGTAGCTCTTCAACCTTGGCTCCAACGGGTCACTCTCCAACGCCCTGGCCGCCTCAGGCGTCATCAGCGGGCTAGTCTCCTCTTTAGGCAACGGTTCCGCGGCCGCTTGCCGCCCGTTGTAGTCATCACGGGCAAGTTCGCTGCGCAGCGGGCTCGGGCTGACCGACCCAAAGCGACTACGGCGCTTCGACTTTCTGTTCGGCGTCTTGACGTCGGCTAGCTCGTCCAGATCGTCGAACGCCGTGCTGGGGATTGAGCGCTGACGCTGGTGCCCTTCACCTTCGCCGTGCCCTTTGGGAGAGGGCTCGCGCTCGCCGTTCGCCTGTGTAGGGGATTCTGGTTTCTGGATGGATAAGCTCTCAGGCAATGGCTCTTCTTTTCTCGGGTCCTTGAGCGCTTCGGCGACGGCACCTGCAGCTGCTGCGAGCCCAAGAGGCGCGACAACGTCGTCTAAGCTGGCTCGACGACCCGTTTCGGGCTCCACGTCCCTACTGGTTGGGTCGAAGAGCTCAGACTTCACGTCGCGAGTACGGCCATGTCTTTCTCTCTCTTCGGCAGCATTGGTATCAGTAGTAGGAGGCGCAGAGGCGCGATAAGGGCGGTACGTGGGCTCGATGTCCCTTATGTCTCGCTCCAAACTCGGCCACCTCTTCTTCTTCTTATTCTGCTTGTCAGCGGCGGCAACGTCGCGCTCCGGCTCCGGCTCTTCCTTATGCAGAGGTAAGACCACCGGCTCGGCTTCGTGGCCAAGATGGGCACCGACAACAGGAGATTCTGGCACTGATTCAACAGTCGGCTGTTTGTCCATGTACCGCGGCTCCGACATGTGTTCGTGCTCATCTTCGACAAAGCTACCGGGGATGTGTTGTTTTTCCTCCTGGGACCTCAGCGACTCCGCCGACCTGACCGGCTCAAGCGGGTCGAGATCTTCGTCCTCAATGATGCTGTGCCTGCCGTCCTTCTCTGCACCAGCAGCCGCATCGCCCGGAGCGCCAAAGCTCATGTTTTCCATTGCCTTGAAGAGCGGGCTGGGGTAAAAGTCATCCTGCGGCTGTTGTTCGTCAGGTGTAATCACTGTTGGCGTTTTCTCTGGGCTATGGCTCTCAAACACCTCACGCCCATCGTCGAAACGGTGAATTTCCTCGGCAATGGGAGAATCCAGGCTTGGAGAGTAAGCGGTTTCAACGCTCGAGGGGCGATATATCATCGTACTGTCTCCATCAGAGCGGGGAGAGCTATGTTCGACAACTATCTCATCGTCGGCATGGGGTTCGTAGTGATCCTCATGCTGGTCGCGGTGGTCACGCTCCTCGTAGTAGCGTCGATCGCCCTCTTGCTTCCACTCCTCCGGAATGTGCTTGCGCATGTCTTCATCGCGCATGTATTGCTCCCTAGAGCTTTCGGGCGTCGTATCCTCGTAGTGGAACGTCTCATCGGCACCCCATGTGACGCTGGACCTCTTACGCTCAGGCGACGATTTTTCGGTTGGGGCCTCATCCTTATCCTTGTCTTTCTCTTCAGGCTCACCCACAGCCACATCGGAAATCTCTTGCACTTCAGGCACCTTGTCCAGCGGCTGAACAGCAGGGCTTGATGGCGCACTGTGACTGCCTCTAATGCTGCCCGCCTGGCTCGCTGGTGGAGTCGGTTCAATCAAGTTCAGTGTGGGGATGGGACTGTGGTGCTCCTGTGGGGCATGGAGGCCATCCCGAGACGCCGTAGTGGTGAAGTTGTAAGCAGGATCATATGGCGGCTGTACCGCAACGACATTCGCGACATTGTAGATGTGCACGCCACCATTGGCATCTCTGGCCGCTTCAGGCGAGCGGTCCCGCAGCTCCGGCGGAGCCCAGAACTCAGCCATGTTTTGCTGCGGAGAATTACTGTACCGGTGCTCGAGATCGGCAATGACATCCGGTGAGTCGCGGTATTGTTCGAGTACTTTGCCGGCCGCCTTGCGCGCGATCTCGGACTCGCGGTCGGAGTCGCGCTTGGACTTGTCCTTCTTGAAGTAATCTGGGTCAAACGCATCCTCGTCGTAAATGTGGTCATCGTCAAACTCTACCCTTCCGGGCTTGGCATACGATGGTTCGACAGCCGTGTAGTACGGCTCGGTCGGGCCAGAAAGAGAAGCGAGAGCGTCTTCACGCGCCCGGTTTATTTCCTCGTCATGCAGGACCAGATTCGCAAGCACTGGGTTAGAAGCAATCACCGGATTGTCCCAACTGTGCCTGTCCGGGTCTACAATGTCCTTCTCGCGCGCGCGAAGCTCACGAGCGCGGGACTCGATGTCGTAGTTGAGCTCGTCCTCGAGCTCTTTTTCGCGCTCCTGCTCGCGACGAGCCGCATCCTCAGCTTCCCGCAGAGCCGCTTCTTCAGCTTCGTGTTGCTTGCGCAGGTCATCCTCGTAAATCTCGCGTTCAAGGCGCTCGCGTTCACGAACGGCAGCCTCGTGCTCGCGGGCCAGACGGTCAGCTTCTTCCCTGGCGATAATCTCCCGCTCGGCAGCCTGTCGCGCGGCCTCTTCCCGCTCTTCTTGGATGCGCGCCGTCTCGCGGTCGAGGGAGGCCTTATGCTCGGCTTCGAGCTTGGCGCGGATTTGAGCTTCAGCTTCTTCAGCTTTACGCTTCTCTGCCGCTAGGCGATCGACTTCAGCGAGCTGCCTTTTTTCTTCGAGATGCTTCTGCTCTTCGATGTAACGCAGGCGCTCTCTTTCGCGCTGGCGCTCCTTTTCAATCATTTGCCATTCTTCTTCTCTCTGTCTGGCAAGCTCCTTTCTTCGCTCCATGTCTGCTTTCTCTCGCAGGTAATCCTCCTCTCTCTTCTTCGCGAGCGACTTCCTGCGCTCCAAGTCTTCTTTCTCCAGTTGATCATCCGTGAGGCTGAAGCGTACATTGGATGGCGGGCCTTTGGGAGTCGCAGAGCTGTCTCTCTTGTTCGAGATGCTTTCTCTCTTGGTGGTAATGCTTTCCCTTTTATTGGAACCGCTTTCCCTCTTGGTTGAGATGTTGTCTCTCTTGTCCGAGGTGCTATCCCTCCTAGCGGTTGCAGTGCTATCTCTCTTAGAAGGGGCAGTGCTATCCCTTTTAGCAGACGCAATGCTTTCTCTCTTAGCGGCGGTACTGTCCCTCTTGGCGGAAGCAGTGCTGTCTCTCTTCCCCGCCGCAAAAGCTCCGACAGCAACAGCACCAGCAGCAACAGCCGCCTCGCTGATTCTAGCGCCCAGCCCCTTGCTCTCAGGTGGAGTGTCCTTCGGCGGTACCGCCGGACGCTCTTCATCTGATGAGGTATTCAGCTCCTCAACCCTACCTGATGGGGGAGCAGCGGGACCGTTCGAAAAGACCGGTGGGCCTGACGGCGCCGTGTAGCCCGCTGGTGGTGCGTAGGCCGCTTGCGTGGTATATACGGCATTGGACACAAGCACGATGGGTTGAGGCTGCTGAAGAGGAATCGTCTCTGGGCGCGACGTTAATAGCGGGGCGTTATGCTCCAAAGTCGCAGAGCGGCGCGCAGCCTCGAAGCTCGTTGGGTCATCGGTCGCAACAGGGTAGACGGAATGGAGCGTGGGATCGCTGCTGACGCTGCTCGTGTTGTCTGCCATAGCAGCTGCAGCGCCCGCGACGCCTAGACCCGTTTCTTTGGCACTGTCGCGAGTCTTGCGCTTTTCCTTTTCCTTGTCCTCGTTAGGGCGCCATCGCCATCTCCATTTGTTTGTGCCTGAGGCGTCTGACTTGAGACTATCCATGCTCTTGCGCCGCTTGCTGCTGTGACTAGCATTGCTACCGAACGCTAGCGCTGAATCGACGCTGGAAGAATCATCGTCATCGGCCTCTGATTCGGATACCCATGCTCCATCGTCATCGTCAAGACCTGAACTCTCAAAGGCACCGGGTATCCGCTCCTTCTCGCTGACCTTCGAATTCCTCTTGTTTGCCCGCGGAGATTTGCGCTTCTTGGGACTCTTGCTGCCCTTGTGTTTGCTCTGCGCAGCCATCAGGGCACCCATCGTGGCAGTTATTCCGGCAAGTGTCGTGTTGATATTATCGTCGGAGGATCGTCGCTTTCTGCTGTACTCACTGCTGCGTCTGCGGCGGTCAGTTCCCGCATCGTATGCCAGGGCAGAGTCGGCGGATGAGGATGAGGAATTAGCGAAATTGAAGAAACCTTTCTTCTTCTGTTTCTGTTTCTGAGCCTTAGGCTTCGGTGTATTGCTCGAGGAGAACATCCCGCTGAAGACGCCGGGCGTGCCACTTTGTGAAGACTGATGCGCCTTTGGTTCTTCGGGAGAAGAAATCGGAACAATCGACGTACGATGACGCTCGATTTCTCCACCCAGTCCAGGGACTGAGCCCTTGCCATACTCATAATTGCCGCTGTGGCGGCTTGTGCGGACTGACTGACGGCGAGGGGAATTTGAGGGACTCCGATGTTCCGAGTGCGCATGCTCGGCGGCTGCTTCTCCAAGAGCCGCCGCAATGGCAGCATCAATAATCCCACTTTTGCGGTTTTGTGATGGGGAATGAGACTCTGAATAGCGGTGAACAATCTTATAGTCCTTCCCCGAACTGGTATGATCAATACTGTGTCGCGATCCAGTGCTAACACGTGAGTCTCTGCTCCTGTTGCGTATAACACCGCGTGATGTCTGGCTCCTCCGGTCCCTCGAACGGCTCCGGCTCCGCTCCGTAAAAGAAGTGCGCGAGTTGCGGTACTGACGGCCGGACTTGGCACTGTAGGCATCGTCAAAATCCTGGTTTGGTGACCAAAGGGCCTTGCCCATTTTTGCCAGTGAGTATCCAGCAAGTCCAGAGCCGATGAAGGACTTGCTCCCGCGTTTGCTCTTGGCTTCATCGTCAGAAGAGGAACGGGAGTAGCGAGACTCTTTGTCAACACGGTGGCGATGTGTAGAGCCGTTCGAGACCCGCCGTCTAGGGTAATGGTGTATGCGAGGGGCGTTCTCAGGAGGGTCGTGAGCGTCGAAACAATAGCGACAGACGCCAATGTATTCGGTGTACTCTTCCATCTTCCTGACATCATCATGGTCTTTCCACCAGTCGACAAACTTTGTGACCGGACTACGATGCTTGTGTTCCAACGCCATCACTTGCATATTCTCACCATAAGTCGAGGTATTTGGCGTGTGGTAGAAGGGACCCTCCTGCGGTGTCTCGGCGTAAAGAGTATGATGGTTTGCGTGATGATGATGATGATGTTCGTGCAAACCATATGCCCCCGCCGCCAAGCCAGCCGCGCCCGCTGCGTACATAGAATTAGTATGGGGTGAATAGGAAGAATACTTACCAGGTGTTGAGGGCGGCATGCTGGTGGCGGGAGAGCCGTGGTCAACGAAGGATGGTACTGCTGGGAACACCGATTGGCCGTGACTAGAGGAACTGATCGTACTTGGAGACGCGTAGAAGGCAGAACCTTCCACATTATGGTTGGTTCCCTGCTGGTAGAAGCTGGCACTGTTGCTGTAGTGCGCGTTCTCGGCGTGGTGCGAGCTGTCAGATTCGTGTCCGAGACCGTATCCTACCGCCGCACCAGCAGCAGCAGCGGCAGCAGTTGGGAACATGTTTGGCTTGTCTTGTTTGGGAGGCTTCGTGGCTGATGGCCTGGGCGGCTTCACAGGAGCTTCTGGTTCAAAGCTACCAGGAATAGACTGGGGCCGCGGGGGCTTGACGGGAGGTCTTCCCTCGCTGCCTGCAGGGGCAGACGTCGTCATGTCACCTCCGGCAAAAAATTCAGCTGCAGAACCGTGTCCTGTCTCTTCTGGTGGAGCGGGAATGGGTGAGGCCGCCATAAGATGTGGTTCGGCACCAACGATAAGGGAAGGCGGTTGAGGGCGGACCCCGGGCTGAAAATGCACAGATTGGCCCTGGTCGCCATAGTAGTCGGTGGCAAGACCGTGGCCGCCTTCATCCACACTAAGTGGCGGCCTGTACGCTACGGAATATTGTGAGGGATTCTGTCCCGGAAACTGACTCGATACATGTGCATCCATGCTCGGATAGCCGTGAGCCGGCGATGGGGCTGAAGTCGCAGCCACGTACTGAGTTGGATACTGACTGAGACCGGGACTGGAAACCTGGCCCCCGAAGGACCTGCTGGCTTCGAGCGGAATGTCACTGGCTCTGGTGCGCTCTGGGCTCTCAACCAGGTCATCCTCGTACTTGCTACTGCGTGCCTTTGTGCTCGACATGCTGCTCCTTTTCTGCCTTTCGTGTCTGTCCCTGTCCTTCCTGTCTTCCCTCCTCTCATCACGCTTGCTATTTCTGCGATGGTGTTTGCGGTCGCGACTGGAGGAGCGTGCGCGATGCTTATCAGAGCGCTCGGTGCGACTAGAGCGCGAAGAGCGCGACTCGTCGTCAAAATCGTCGTAGTATGAGGCGGTCCTCTCGGACCTGTCGTCGTTGTCCATGGTACGCGCACGGTCTGGCGCGGTCGTGAAGGAAGCCACCGAGACCGTGGAGGGTGGCGGCAGGTAACTGGTGCCGCGCGACGACAGCGTGGGCGGGTAGTCGCTACGGTCCTCGACGCTGCGAGGCGGGTTGCGCGAGGTGGATGAGGAGACTATGGACTCGGCGCGTCGGCGCGTGGCGGGTTCCTTGCGGCGGCCGTCGCTGGAGGAGTCGCTCTTGCCTGTGATTTTGTTCCACATTTTCGTGTGTGTCTGGGGAAGTGAGAGCGCGTGGTTGGTCACGGATCGAGATCGAGATTATTAGGTACTGGCTTAGTGGTTCGTGGGTCGTTGCTTTGGGTATCAGATCGCGGTCGTTAAGTCGTCAAGTCATGATACTGGTACACGCTGGCGAGATGAGGTCGTCGTCGCGGGTTTCGGGGGGTCGGTGGGCTTTACTGTGCGAGCGGAAAGCTGTCGGCTGCCGAAGGCTGATGTTTCGGTGCAGGCGCATTAGCTTGGGGAGAGCTGCGAGTTGTTTGGCTGGGCCACTAATTGATCCCAGCCACTCGAAAATCCGGAGAGATGCTCCGTTCATGTCATGGCTAACCCCCGCAAAAGTAGGAAACTAGGTGGAGTTGCTTGTGTGCTTGATTTTTGGTACATATTTCATGGACCTTGAAGTCGCAATTTTCTGCTATGGTGCTAAAGTACTTGCCCGTTCCAGGCCTCTGGCCAATCATGCGGCATTTTACACGTCTCGCTATCATGTCAAATGTCAATCATCCTCGCGACGGGTATCAATACACCAAACTGCTTTTGGCCATCCGTTGCCTGCCCTTATTGTCGCTTCCCCGCCCTGCCGCCTTCAGACGTTGTGTCATCCTCGCCCAACACACTCGCCCATGAGGAACATCTGCCAGGCTGCCTGTCCGCCGTGACATGGTATGTTGTGCTTCGTTTCATTCCATTCGGAGAATCGATTGGGTCCTCGCAAATCTCGACACCCTCATCCTCGTGCTGCATAGATTATTATCGGGAGAACACTATTCTGCCCTCTAGAACCCCTGTCCTCCCATCAAGCTTGCCCTCAGTTGCTCGATCTGCACGCGGTCCTCTGGCCTCAGGGCTGCAATTTGCTGCTGTGTCATCGACAGCACCTGGCGAATGAGCTCTTGCTGGTCCACCACCTGCGGTGGCGGTTGCTGCTGCACGGGCGGAGGCTGCTGGTATGGGTTGCCAACAGGCGGCGTGGGCACGGGCATCGGACCACGACCGGTCTGCGGAGGGTATCCGGGGTATGCGCGCGGCGGCTGCGGTGCCGCTTGCGGGATGGTGGCAGTGTCGACGACAGATGTGAGGAGGGATTGATCGATCAGACCCAGAAGGAGTAGAGCTTGGAAGATGGCGAAAGACAGTTGAGGCGCCTGGCGCAGGAGCTCGGTGGCCTTTGCGGGGTCGTTCGTGACCAAGTTCTTCATTTGGGAAAGAATATCGAGCAGCTGCGGCGGGGGCAGCGTCTGTAGGGTCTTCGAAATGGCATCAGGGCAGGTGAGATCGGGTGGGACGTCGACTCCGGGCGGCAATGGCGGCAGGGCAGCCACAGGCAGTGCCTCTTGACCGTTGGCTGGCGGCATTATTTGTGGATTGTAGTTGGCAGGCGCGCTGTCGCCTGCACCGTTGTCGTTGGAGTAATCGACCCTCAGCTTGCGGCCCATAAGCTCGTAGTCGTTGAGGTTGCGCACAGCAGAGCCCGCTTCCTCGGCGTCGGAGAACTCTGCGAAACCGAAGCCCTTGGGCCTGCCGGTGTCTTTGTCGTAAACGAGGCGGAAGGTGAGGACGTTGCCGACACGGCTGAGGGTCTCGGTGATAAGCTCCTCACTAACACCTGTCACTTATGTCAGCAAATGGACGAGGCAGGAGCTGGCAAACGCAACGCACCGTACGGGATGTTGCCGATAAAGACGACGCGCCCGCCCTTTTCTTGGGGAGGCATGGTGAAACGGCGCCCTATGTGATTGACCGCAGACGCGCTGGTAATTGGACGGCAGAACAAGGCAGGCTTGGAGGGATTGCGAGGGGAGAGAGTCAATGAGACGAGCAGCGAGATGGTTTCTTTGGAGCCAAGCTCATGGCGGTTTCATCCGTGCGTTTGCATCATCACATCCACAGCTTACCCGGAGACTTACTCGCGCGACCCTCCACCATTCACCGTTCTTCGACGCACAACTAACCTCCAACCCAACCGGTGAGCAATGGCACCAAAGTGTGGCCTCTTCTTTTTGACATAAGACGGTCTGATTGCAACCTTACTACGAACAGTATTAATGTCAGCGGCCACAGATCCACGAATCAGCGCTCAGCCGGCTCCGATAACCGCGAAGATCCTTACCGCTGGGCGCCGCCGCTGTCGCGCCTTTTCCAAACCTGGCATGTCGATGCGGCTGCGGTACAGTAACCACCTGCCAGCATCCCCACTTTGTGGTACAACAACCAATCTCCACTTTGCTTATCACCCGCATCGGGGCTGACCCGAGCTTTGCAGTAAGGCGACGTCTGTATTTATAACGGCGCCGCCAGTACCTTTGCTTCTTCCTCTTTACTACTTTCTTCACTGTCCTCAGTCTCCATCCTTCTCCCTCCACATCTACATCCCCACACTACCCCGCATTACCCCACCATGCCAACCGTCCACCCATTTGCACCTCTAAGCGGAGACGAGATCAAGGCTGCTTCCACCATACTTCGGGGGGCGTGGCCCACTGGCACAGATGTCTACTTCAAAACCGTCACACTGGAGGAACCGGCGAAGGTCGAAGCGATCCCGTACTTGGAGGCTGAGCATAGTGGCAGATCGCTACCAACCATCCACAGGCGTGCCTTCATAAATTACTATATCCGGAACACGAACAAATACCACGAAGCTATCGTAAATTTGTTCTCCGGCACCGTCGAGAAGAACGTGCGATTGGGTCCCAACGTTCACGCCAATGGCGATGCTGAGGAGATAATCGCCATTGAAAAGACCGCACTGGAAGATGAAGGCGTCCGGGCCGCAATCGCCAAACTTCAGCTCCCCAAAGGTACCGTCGTGATTGTTGACCCATGGATTTATGGCTCAGACGGCGTCAATGACGATGACCGCATGTATCAATGCTTTCTGTACATGCGAGACCCCCTGAACTCTGATGAGGCCGACTCAAACCACTATGCGCTGCCGCTGCCCGTCTCGCCTGTCATTTCCACCGAAACAATGAAGGTTATTCGCATCGACATTCTACCCACAGGCGCCGACAACACGGTCAAGCCGCTTGGGCCCATGAAGATCCACCCAGCCAACGAATACATTCCGGAGGCGCAGACACTACGGACAGATTTGAAGCCGCTGAACGTGGTGCAACCCGAGGGCGCTAGCTTCAGCGTCAACCAGGAGGGAACGTCAACGGTGCTGAAGTGGCAGAAGTGGAGCTTCCGGGTGGGCTTCAACCAGCGCGAGGGCATGGTGCTTTACGACGTACGGTACGACGGACGCAGTCTTTTCTACCGCGTGTCGCTTTCGGACATGAACATTCCATACGCAGACCCGCGGCACCCATTCCACAAGAAGGCTGCCTTCGATCTGGGCGATGCCGGCGCGGGTATAATGGCCAACAACCTTAAGCTGGGTTGCGACTGTCTCGGCAGCATCTACTACCTGTCTGCGGAACTCTCAGATGACAAGGGTGGTATCGTCGAAATGCCCAACGTCGTCTGCATTCACGAACAAGACGCGGGCATTGGCTGGAAGCACACCAACTACCGCACCGGGCGGGCGGCCGTGGTGCGCAACCGTGAGCTCATTGTCCAGAGCATAATCACCGTCTCCAATTATGAATACATCCTTGCTTTCCAGTTCAATCAGGCCGGCGAGCTCAGTTACGAGGTTCGCGCCACCGGCATCCTGTCCACCCAGCCCATCGACGAGGGCCTCGACGTGCCCTTCGGTACCGTCGTCCATCCCGGCGTCCTCGCCGTCCACCATCAACATATCTTCTCACTGCGTATTGACCCCGCCCTCGACGGGCACGCCAACCGCCTGGTCTACACTGAGGCGCACCCCCTCCCGCGCAGCGACTTCAACCCACATGGCACAGGCTACACGGTTCAGACAACGCCCGTGGCAACAACCGGTGGATACGATCTTGACACGCAGCGAAACCGCGTCTTCAAGATTGAGAATGCCTCGTCGCGCAACCCGGTCAATGGCGCTCCTGTTGCGTACAAGATCGTCGCCCCGCCATTCCAGCACATGCTCGCAGACGAGGACTCATTCCACCGCCGGCGCGCCGAGTTTGCCGACCACGACATCTATCTCACAACACACCGCGACAGCGAGTTCTACGCAGGCGGACGCTACACGAACCAGTCGCGGGGAGGGACGGGCGTGCGCAGTTGGGCGGCGCGCAACGAACCGGCGCTCGACAAGGACATTGTCGTGTATGTGCAGTTCGGCATCAACCATATCCCGCGGATCGAAGACTTCCCCGTCATGCCGGTCGAGACGCTGCGCGTGGCGCTGAAGCCAGTCAACTTCTTCGATAAGAACCCTGCGCTGGATGTGCCGCCTAGCGAGCAGGCGTTTAATAAGAGCACGTCGCTTGGAGTGCAGCATCACCAGGGAGAGAGCGAGGCGAAGATCGGTGCGCAAGGCGAGGTGTGTTGTCCGCCGAAGGGCGGGGCGAGCAAGCTGTGAGGAGGCGTGGTTTGGGCTGAGTGGCTGCCTGACAGGTCGTGGTACAAAGTACTAGCTCGATTCTCTTTCGAGCAGCGACTTGATCGGCGGTGCGCTTCAGCGTGGCGTTGGATATGTGGCGCGGAAGGTCAGCTTATCGTCCACTCTATGCTACGATGATTGAACAAATGACATCAAACCAACGACGGACAGTTCCTGTTCCCTGAAGAAAATGAACATCTACATAGGTATCCATCGGCACTCTTCAATAATCTGCACCCAGTCCGCAAATCGGGTAATCCGTACCTGGCGGCTATCACCCAATCGAGCCCCTGTACGTCGCTAACCAACGCCCATCCTGCCTGTCCCCGCATCCCGCATCTCGTATCCCGCAGCACACCCAACGCACAAACAACGCCCGTCTTCGGCTTCCCCACTGTACTCCGCAGGCAACGGTCGCCACGCCACAGCGCATCTGGAGATCCTGCAGGAAACGCTGTTCGTGGAGCGACATCTCCGAGGGGCGGGGTCTGACACCAGCTGTGGCGTGCCACGAGGTGGGCGTCGGGGTTGAGGGCTCTGTGGGCGGTTGTACAGACAGGGGTACGACGGTGATCGATGAGCCGCGGGTTGTCTGCCTGGTGGTTTGCGGCGATGCCTTGGATGGGAGCCTAAATCATGAGAAACTACAGATCGATGTCTATTAGGCAGCAGGTAACTTCTGTAGGCTGTATCAGCCTTGCCAAATACTTCTGCTAATTTTTGCTCATCAGACGATCTTGACGAGGCTGATGTCAACTTTTTGTATTGTGGTGTAAGGCCTTTAAGACTAACAACACCCACAGCCACGAACGTTGCTGGGATTGGCCATATAACTGCATAGATTATGCTTATTAATCTCGGCAGTACTGAGGTATTACCGTGGTGAGACTGACCGGTGCTGCAAGGTATCTCCGTAATGAGACTGAGAACCTGGCACTGCCCCAATGACTGTGCTTTTATTTGGCCTAGATCCAACTTCTTTTTGCTGGTTACAATGATTTTGGTTTCGCTTTTGTGCCCATAATGGGTCTCTGTCGACTGTGTCAAGAAGCACTTTTCCAGTGTGTTACGATGCGAACGCGAAGTCGAAATGGGTGGCTTTTATCAACACCTTACCATCGCAGTTTCGACGAGTTGGCCTCATGCGCAGAAAGTCCAAGTGGATGCAATCTCTGTCGGCTTTTTGTATGGTATATTGCAAAAACATCAGCGCCTTCTTGTGCGTCATTACGACTGACCATTGGACTGCTCGATCGTGAAATTTTTCGCCTCTCTCATTCTGCTGGAGAGGGATGAATGTTCTAAGAAGTTTGAAATAGAAATTTCTATAAGAGGTAGGTACATAAGTCAAGCAGAGGGATTTAAGGATATCACAAACTAATGGAACTTATTTTCCAGACGACAAGAGCCTTGGCCATTCCGATTCTGTGACTGCAACCAAGTCCAATAAAGCACACTTTGAGGACCCAACACAATTGAAATTCGCGAAGGATTGGCTTTCAGAATGTCTGCGCGGACATCCAGTTTGCAAAGAACTTTACGGTCAAGAAAAGTTCTTGCCAGCAAGAGCTCTAAACGTCGGAGGCCCTGGATCAACCGTGTTTCTAGAAGAAACCGGCGGCAATCGAGGGAGGTATGCTGCCCTTAGCTATTGCTGGGGTAGGTCCAAGCAAGTAAAGCTTGAGGGCAGTAAAGCGTTGTCTAAATTCAGGGAGGGAATCGACATCTCTATGCTCCCAAAGACCATTCAGGATGCAATTCAAGTCACTCGAGGGTTGGGCCTTTATTATCTTTGGGTCGATGCTCTATGCATTATCCAAGATAGTCGAGAAGACCTTCAACGGGAAAAGGCACGTATGGACATCATTTACAGCGATGCCACAGTCACACTGTTTGTCAGTAACGCCACCTCCGCAAGCGATGGAATTTTTTTTGGCGCTACATGCTACTTAACGTATTCCGTCTCTTTCAATCAGGCATTCTCTCTCAAGCAGGCCTTCTCCCCTGAGCAGTCCTTCTCCCCTGAGCAGTCCTTCACTCCTGAGCGGTTCTTCTCTCCCAAGCGGCTGTTGGCATTATGGAGTTGGAAAAGAAAAAAGAAAACCTTCTACTCCCGTATCTTGGATTCCAGCAGAAATTGGGAACACGGCGGACTCGAGTATCCTTGGAGTTCTCGTGGCTGGACCATGCAAGAATACATATCTGCTCCCGCGAGGCATTTTCTTCACCAGCTCCCAAATGGGTTGGTTCTGTTTGACCTGCACCGAAAAAGGAGCCCACAAAATCGACCACGATAAAGAGCGAACCCGACTTCTTGATCAAATGATCTCTGAATCATCCTTGCACAACAACTTCGAAGACATCTCGCAATTTTGGCGTACATTTATGCGGTCGGAAACTTTGGATGGCTGGTTTACTTCTCACGAACATCTTAAAAACACCATCATTCGTCAATTTTACGCACTCCCAAATGAATTAAGTCGAAAGGATTTCACCTTCCAGTCTGATAAACTAGCGTCCCTGGCAGGCATCGCGCAAACCACTGAACACAAACTGCTCAGATTAGGAGTTGAACAAGCAATATAATTTGGGGAATTAAACCTAGTGGAAGACTCGCCCAAATACTGGGCAGGCTTGTGGGACAACAATTGGGCATATGGATTTTTCTGGATAGAGAAAGAGTCTTCCGACAAACCCACAATCCAATCCTCGTTCGGGGCTGAAGAGACGCAGTGTGCTCCGTCATGGAGCTGGGCCAGCTGTCTCCACCATCAGCATCAAAGCTTTCCTGAAAATATACGAAAGCCACCGACATCCCACATCCGGGATGTCATAACGCCGCAACTCCCTAATGAGCTCGAAAGATTCACACCGACCAAGCCACTCCCACTCCGCCTGAAAGCTCCACTGTTTCGATTTTCCAAGGACTGGAGGTTTCCCGAACCCCTTTCTGTCGTTACACGTAGTGCTTCAAAAAGATTTGAATCACTAGCTCGAAAACTGTGCGACTCTTGGCGGAGGACCTCCCAATCGCAATACAAGCATTCAGTTCGAGATAAAGTGGAAACAACCAGATATTCAGCATGCCATTCGGGAGGTCCCCCATCATACTTTTCTGAATATCTACTGGATAGGCTCATTTGGACGAGTTCAGAGGAAACGACGCATAATGTATTTCCACAATTCGACGAAGAACAGCTGCTTGTTGCAATTCAGGTTCTTTCATGGGAATACAGTGTCTACGAGGAAACATTCTTCCTCATCCTGGAGAAAGTACAGCAACCTGAAAGCCGTGATAGCAAAAGAGTGACGGGCGGGAAACTAGAACGCTATCGCCGCGTCGCATCACTATCACGCAAAGATGTTGTCATAATTAGAGACTCAAATGATGGAATCAGAAGACAGCATGATTCCCGCCCTTCCAGGAGGCGGAGAGAACCACGTCCGACCCTTTTGGAACAAATTCGAAACGACCCATGGCCAGAAACAGAGATTGAGCTGATTTGACTGTACATAATCATTTCATATTCGGGAGTTTAATGCACTGGCTTTAAATCTTTAAATATTTTCTATATGAAAAATCGAGTTTAAAATACCTGCCTGCGAATTATCTACACAATCTGTCTGGAAAACGTTCCAAGAGAAAACGCAAAACCCACTTCAACCACCAACGCACTCGATACCGGCTGGTCATTACTGCTTATAACACCAGCTAGACCAAACGTAATACATCAGGCTCCGGCTCCAACATCATCCGTTAAAATTATAGCTAAAGACCGGAGACCTCCAAAATTGTATTAATTTCACGCTAACTACCACCGATAACCAAGGAAAACTCTCAAAAGCATATCATCAGACGCATAAAAGTATAGAGAAACTTTACAGCTCTAGAAGAGCTTTTGTAAATACAAGCATCTAAGACAATGTAAAGGCGTAGATATTTAATAATATAGAAGTGTTACACTAACGTCTCCTACGTATCCGTAGTTAAACTACCTTATACTAAAACTCGCCTTACGCAGTGAATAATTCTACATACGAGGCGCTTATTTTATTACCTAAAACTTATAATTTTAAAAGTGAATTATATTATTATATTTCTTAATATAAATGCTAGGTAGAAAAGATATTTAAACATAAAATTATAAATTAGAGACAGGTTTAAATCTAGCGATTTTCTATATAAGATTTCTAAGCTCTAAGAATACTAGATTTTATATAAAACTTAGGAATATAGCTAAGTATTAGACTATTAGGCTATATTTCTTTATATTATACCATCTCTTCTCTTATATTATTCTCTATATTTATATTACTTTTTCGTTATTTTAATACCCTACTACTCCCCTATTACTTTCTATAAGTGAGTATATAACTACTCTACCTCTTTATATATATAAACCTCGCTACTAGTTACTTATTTATAATTAAGCCGCGTTCTATCTTCTCTCGCATAGTTTCAACCATGAATTCAACACCAAGACAAGCTACTCTAAAGATATAGAAAAGTAAACAAATTACTTCTTAATAACTCTATAAAGCTTTATAAAATTAAGCTACGTTAGTAGCTATAAAATATATACGAAGAGGATAGATAGGCTTTAGTATAGAATAGGTGGGGTGCGGATATATTAGGCCAGTCACGATTTAGATATTATAAATCTATAAGTATTCGAATAAACAAAAATACTCTAAAAGTATATAAAAAATCCCGTCCCACACTTACAGCCTACACCTATCCCACCCAAAGCCTCACCTTACTTACAGCTTACACACCATCCCCACGAAAAGAGAAACGCCAACCCAAGACACCCCCGCGCAACCTCACACCCACGCCACTTTAAGCTAAAGTACACACTACCCACGCCAAACCCCACTATACCACACCCCCTCACACACACCACTCCCTCTACACCACGTACTCTCCACTTACCTCATGACTCATACCTCATGATTCTCGACTGCTTTGTACAACCTTCAACCTATACCATCATCCATAACAACAACAACGACGATACAAAATGTGCTAACAAGCCGGCTTTTGTAGATCTACCCTAGGGTGCGCTTAGTAAGTTAGTTGGCTGTTTAGGTAGCGTTTAGCTACCTGGTAGGTGGCGGTAGATAAGGGAATTAGGAAATCATGGCATAGCATAGGGTTGTGAGTGCGTGATAACGCCACTTAGGTTCACTTAGGCAGATATCACTCTTGTAGGCAATAGTATGCGTCAACAAGAACCAAGCAAACAAGCAAACGAACAAGCAATCAATCAATCAAGTAGGTAAAACAAGTAGGTATCAAGCACCCCTCCCCACGCACACCACCAAACCCACAACAACAAACAACTCCAACTCCAATCCCACCTCCCCAACCTCCCCACTACTTCCCCCCACCCTGCAGCCTCAACAACCACCACCCCAGCGCGACCCCACAAAACGCCATGACCAACAGCACCGCAACACCACAAACATACGTCCCCGTAAGCAGAGTATCCCTACGCGCCTTCAGCGCTTCAGCCAACAGTTCCGCATTTGTCGGCACCTCGGGCTCTGACGCCGTTGAGCCTCTGTACCCCGAATACGGGCTCGAGCGCTGCATATACGGCCCCGAGTGCCTCGAATACGGTCCCGGACGCTCCGCATACGACCCCTCGCGCTCCGTGTCCGGCGCCGTCATCATCGACGGCGACAGCAGGCGGTAGATCCTGCTAGCGCCCGCAGAGGGGAAGTGGTACGGGGCGGACCGGGTGCGGGAAGGCGGGGGCGGGGGCGACCATCTGGGGTTTGAGAAGCGAGAGCTCGAGCGACGGGGGCTTGGTCGACGGGGATCAGACAGCCGACGGGGGCTCGACAGGCGAGAGCTCGACCGCCGGGAACCTGATGGCCGAGATGCATCTCTCAAGCGGGCGGGCGTAGGAGCCGTGGGGTTCGTGGGGTTGGATGAGGATGAGGTCGGCGTTGGCAATGGCGAGATGTACACGTTTGTGGCTGAGAAGTTGACCGTGCTGGTCGTGGGGATTCTGGGGGGTTTCGGTGGCGGGGGTGGCTCTCCCGGCGAGGGGGGAGACTCTTCCGGTGAGGGGGGTAGAGGAGGGGGAGGTGGTGATGGGGTAGTGCTGCGGCGGAAGAGAGCCAGGGCCGGGATTTGCAGCTCCAGATCCGGCAGCTCTCCCATCTCGGACACGCCCTCGCTGTCCTCCATCGTATCGGCTTTGGGCTCAGCGGCGTCTTATCTTCTTTTCTCGGCTTGCCCGCGGCTTACTCGCCTTCTCGCTCAGCTAATCCCACTGCAAGTGATTCCTCAACATCCACTGCTGCCGCCCCAGAAGCTCCGTCCTCCTTTTTCTGGATCGTAGCAGTAGCGCGTCGACGTATGGCTCCGCACGTCAAGTACAGCGAAGCGCGTCTGCCGAGACCAAAGAACAGTTCCCACAGATAGGGAGAAACGTGCGGTAGGGAGGTCTGGAAGCACACTGGGCAGGTGAAGGTTTGGGCAGGGCGAGCAGAAAGCTGAGCGATGATGCCGCTACCAGCAGAGGTTGTCGCGCTCGACGTGCGCGTGGAGAAGGCCGTGCTGAAGAAGTCGGGAGGAAGGCAGTCGGTCGAGAAGCAGTCGGTGGGGCAGCAGTCGGTAGGGGCGAGGCAGAGGGGGACGTCCATGCTCTGAGCCTGAGAGTGGATGGAGAGTGTATGGAGCCGTGGCCGTAAGGTCCTAAGCTACCTTTTTCGAAATATACCTTGGGGCGTACTGCGTGTGCGGGTGGGTCCCGTACGTCTCGTCGTCGGCACGGGGGTGGTCGTCGAAAACGCGGAAACAAAGCAGCGCGCCGACAACGATGAAGATTGCCTCGACCCAGGCTACGGTGCTCATTGACGGAAGAGTTTGTGCCCGGAGCGAGAAGAAAAAGTAGATTACGTCGCTCGCAAGCTGAAGAACAGAAAGGAGGAAGGGTAGACGACCCAGCCTATCCAGCTGCAACCGAGCCGAAAGATGAACCGGTGAAGCACAACTCACGAGCGTGAGCGTGACCGTGGAAGTGAGCGTGGACAGTAGTAGTAGCAGCGGTCATGCAGCCGGCGGCGGGGATGAATGAAGCCGGTTGTGAAGATGAATTTGAAGATGGATATGTTTGATGGAGTGATAATAAAATCCGACTTCTGGACAATACGGGTCGGGATGGGATGTGGGATGGATGAGGATCTGAGATAGGTTCTGGACAGAGAGGGGCAGCTGCGAGGCACAGTACAGAAGTGGTAAGACCAGGAGAGGAAAGTGCACGAGCAGCAAGACATGACAGCCACAAACAGAAGCAGGCAGGCAGGCGTAGCAAGTCGTCTGATATAGCGAGCACAGCAATGGCCTCAGAAGCTCGATCAACTAAAACCAGTCTCAATCGCCCGCTGCATCCTCAGCAGCAGACGCGCCCTCCGTCTCCATTGTCTCAGTCCTGCGCAGCGGACTTGGTCTCACAGGCGGCTGCTCCAACTCATCCCATGACGCGGGCGTCGGCCTTGCAGCCGTCTCAGCGCCGACCTCGTTCCGCAATGGGCTGTCGTACTTGGAGCCGCGCCGACCTCTGCGCGCCCGCCCCGAGGCAGCCGCCCCGCGCCTGGCGCGTCCTCTACGCCTACCTGGCGTGGCTCCTCTGGCCGCAGGCGCGGGGGCTGCTTCCTCTTCCGCCTGTTGTTGTTGCAGCTCCTCAACCTCGGCGGAACCTTCGGGTGTAACGTCGGCACTGAAATCCGCACCTTCCGTCATCATCAGATCCATCTCATCCCCGCGCAAATTATGCCCACGGTTCGTCGACGCGGTCGCGCGTACATGGTCTGTTTCCCCCATCCGCGCCTTGACGGCACTCAACTGCTCCAGGAACCCGGCTTGGCGCTTCTGGCCGCGGGGCGCGTCGGCCGCGACGGGGAAAGCTTGCGTGGTGTTGCTGCGACCGCTGCGACTGTGGCCCGGTGTCTGGATGGCGGCGAAGGCATGTTGACGGTTGCGGCGCTGCTGGTTCGTGACCAGCTCGGAGCGTGCTTTTAGCTGGGCGGTTGTGCCGACGAGGCGGGTGGAGCTGGCGCCGAGGAGGTCGAAGGTGTTGAGGGAGCGGAGAGGAGGGGATTGCTGGGGTTGGTCGACATTGACATTGCCGGCTTCGTCATCGTCATCGTCATCGTCTTCGTCTCCGTTATTTTTTTCGTGTCGCGCGAAGAACAGGTCAGTGCCGATGGTCGAGGCCCAGTGGCAATTGAAGAGCTGGCCGCGATATGAGACTATAGGATTGTCGCGATGTAGGTCTAGGATCTGGATGGGATCGTCACCGATGACTTCAGCTCCGTCGGGGCGCGGGGCTGGGATTGTTGCAGCATCGGGTGTGGGCGCGTCCGGGGTGTCGCGTGCCTCGCTGTTAGCTGCATTGAAGAAGTCGACGTCGATGCGCGTGTTGGCGCCGCGCTTGTTGGCGGGGGCGGCACGCGAGGTCAGGTCGAGGGTCAGGTAGAAATCGGTGGTTTCGCTGGCATGGTACTCGTACTCCCACTCGTCGTCGGACATGTTGTCGCGGACGGTTGGCAGAGACAAGCACATGCCCAGAAGCTTTGCCCGCCGCTAGCGTCGCTGGACCGGCCGTGACGTCGATAGGGCTGACCGGTGCGGCACCAATCGACGACACCACGATTGCGTCTGCATCTCCCGTTTCTGCTATCATCAATCATCAATCTGCTGTTGCTTTGCTGCAGTGGCTGCCGCCTGGCCTGTCACCGTCATGCCGACGCTTCCGTTGATGACCAACCGTACGTTTCTGGCTTACCTCCGCAAGCTCCGATCCCGTCATAGCCCGCTTCCCTTCCCCATCAGTGCTTACCACCCAACCCCTCCATGTCGCCGATCATCCGGCCCTTCCAGCGCCTCTATCGTGATGCACCTGGCCCTGGCTGACGACCTGCTAGTTTTGGGCCATGGCGCCCAGGTACCATTCGCACCTCCCCTCGCTGCACCTCCGACTCCTCTTCCTCCTCCACTCCCTCCCTCCTCTACCCTCTTGCTCCCATCCGAGTCTTCCGCAGCAACTCCTACCGCACCCTTCATCTTTATCCCTACGCCGTTGGTAGACGCTTCACCACCGCAAGGCCGCCCCGCCTCCCATTGCCCCCCACACCCACTCGCCAACCAATACCCACTGTCCACCGTACCCTCCGAGTGCTCCGACTTGCAAATGCGGAGAGGACGACTCCCAGTGGCTATACTCTCGGCCTTCCTCAGTCTTTTTACTGTTAGTGAAGTATACCAACACTTTGGCCAGAACACCTCGTCGGAAGGCTTGGAAGAGAAGGAATGGATAGCAAGCTCCAGGTCGTGGATGGAGCGGAAGACGTGCCAATGGTTCGGGCTGTGCGGCGTGACACACCTGAATAGCTCTAAATGGATCAACAAGCAGCATCGCAAGGAGGGGCTGCACCGAGTGCAAGAAGCGCTTGAGGGGGCCAAGGACAAGATGCTGGACTTCAGCGACTTCTGGACGAGCGGCAAGGCACGGCCCGAGGACTGGAGCGCCGACGAGCGCCGGCTCCGCGAGATCCCGCAGTACGTGCTGGACCACGCGCCGCTGGTGCACCTGTTCTCGGGCGAGCAGTTCTGGCCCTGCGACATTGCCGATCACCTCATCCACACGACACCCCACCTCAACTACACGCCACTGCAGGCTTCATCGGACCACCCCAACCTGACCAACCTCGACGACCTGAACCAATGGGGCCGCTTCGTCTACTTACAAAGCGACGACAATGTCGAAGAGCGCCCGGGCTGGCTCGGCGGCGAAAATAATGTCCCCACTAAGCCTGGCGGGCGCGACGACGACGACGACGACGATGCCGAGGAAGTGGGCTGGGCGGACTGGGACGGCCGCATCGACGGGGAACTCCCGGACGACCTTGCGGACGGGCGAAAACCGTGGTACGAGGCCGGCATCGGCGACACCAAGGACAAAGGCGGCATCCGGCCGAATCCGACGATGCCGAGCCAGGCAACACCAACCGACACAACAGAAGGCGAGGAGTACATTGACGAAGACGACTGCGCTGAGGATGAGGCGGACGTATCCGTGCACCTCCGGCGGCGGTCGTTGACGTGGGCGACGGGCAAGCGCGGAACGACGCCCGGCGGACGCAGCGAAGCGCCCGCGGTGCTCATCGTCGTAGACAAAGGAAACGGCGTCGTCGACGCGTTTTGGTTTTATTTCTACAGTTACAACCTCGGAAATGTGGTGCTGAACGTGCGGTTCGGCAACCATGTCGGCGACTGGGAGCACAGCGTGGTGCGCTTCCATAACGGCAAGCCCAAGGCCGTCTTCTTCAGCGAGCACAACTTCGGCGAGGCGTACGCATATGAGGCGGTGGAAAAGATCGGGAAGCGGGTAAGTATAGCGCGTGACCGGACTCCTCCGCACCCCTCGTTACACGAGCAAGGAAAAAGAAAAAGAAACAAACACAGCGGAGCTGAACCGAGCTAAGCTGACACCCTCGTTCCGCAGCCCGTCGGCTACATCGCCATCGGCACGCACGCCATGTACGCGACGCCGGGCACGCACGCCTACATCCTGCCCTGGGGCCTCCTGCACGACGTGACGGACCGCGGCCCGCTGTGGGACCCTTTGCTGAACGCGCACAGCTACACGTACGACTACGCGGCGGACAAGTTGCGCGCCAGCGCCCTGACGCCCCAGGCTCCCACTAACTGGTTCTACTACAAGGGCCACTGGGGCGACAAGTTCTACCCGCTCAGCGACCCGCGCCAGTATCGCTTTGCTGGGCAGTACCATTATGTCAATGGCCCGTTGGGCCCGCGGCATAAGAATTTGGGCCGCAAGAGGATTTGTCAGGGTAATGGCGAGTGCAGGATTAAGACTTTTGTGGATGTGCCCGGGGGAAGGGCGCGCCGGTGGGTCGGGCGGGGAGCGGGTGAGTTGGAGGAAGAGGAGGGGACCGAGACGGAGGGAGAGGTTTGAGTGAGTGTGTGTGTGTGTGGTGTGGTGTGGTGCGGGCGGCTGCGCGGCGGAGCGGAGTGTGCACTCAACGGGACGGGCCGTGATATCGGCTGCCACTGACACTGACACTGACCTTGCCTTCCTACTTATGACCATGACTACCTATGACCATGCCGTGACCACTGCCTTGACGGAGTGGCCGCGCATGTATACACGCTCTTTACGACTTAATATTCTTACGATAACGACACATACGCACGATATCGATATCGATAGCAGGGATATTGCTTTTTTTTTTTTTTCTGTTTTTTGCTGCTTTTATACCTTCTATACCTTACCTTACCATTACTCCCGGCCTCGTCGGGCCTGGGCTGGGCTGGCTGGCGCCCCGAGGCGCTCAACACGTCACGACACGACACTGCGCGGACTTGGTCTCTTGCAGACACACATGGTGGACGGGGTATGGGTATGAGTACGCACTGAGTACGGCGCACGAGGGGGGCGGCGTTTGCGGCGATACCTTGGCGAAACTTCTTGTGTATTTATCTTCTTCGATGGTTGTCGATATTGTTACTTAGGCTTGATGGATGGAATGTATGAATAAATCGGTTGATTGATTGATTGGGGGTTTTTTGTGGTTGGTTCGGTGCAAGACGCGCAGTGCCAATGCTGGTCTAGAGATACCAGACAGCTCTGGACGACTTGCTCGAATGATGCTGTGCTGTGCTGTACTTGGATATACGTGTACTTTCCACCGGGGAGAGCGCGTGGCTGCGTCTGGCTTCCATCCCGTTCCGGGCACTCGAGCACGGACTGCTGGGCCGATCTACTGAGGCTGCTGCTGCTGCTACGGTGCGGTGCTGGTGGTCAGCGGCTTGGGGGAGAGGCGCTGCTTGCCGTGGGAGTATGGTGGTGGTGATGCACGATGCTGGGGGATGGTGGGGGTGTGGGGGGTTGGGAAGGGGTTTGGGAGGGGGGTTTGGGGTGCGTGGAGTGTGTGCGTGCTTGCGACCTATCGGCCATTGTGTTGGTTGTTGTGGCGGCAATCAATGCTGCCGCACACCGGAAGAGTGGTCGAGTTCGAAGCTGTGAGGTACGAGTAGGAGAGTGGTGATGGGGGTTTTTTTTTATAGCTACTAATATCTACGTAGTTCTGTCTCGATAAAGGCGCGTTCTCGTGGGGAGGTTGTTGGTGGATGCTGAGAGATGAAACGTCTTCTGGTAGAGGGGTCGTTGGAGGGATTTGGGTGCACCGGTATGCCGTCTTTGATCTGTCTTCAACTCTTTCGTTTGTAAACAAGGTTTGCAGAGGACTGAAGTTAAAAGAAACTAATTTCTTCATCACGACGATAAAGGCATCTTTATCGCAGATATTAGATTCTCATCTTTACCTGAACGCATAGGCCATCTCCCTCACCACCACCACCACCACCACCACCACAACGCCACAATCTCGGACCGGACCTCGGAGGCCATGTCTCACTCACATATAGTGTACAACGGCAAGCCGGCCAGGCAAACCCGCATATATAACCCCCGGGCACCAATAACGCATGCCCAATCTCGGCAGGCGGGCCTCGTTTAGGCGGGCAGCTCCGCACCCGCCGCGCCGAACGGGCCAGCTGACGCCATTTCCGCACCAATCGCCTGGAGGTGAAACCTCGCGAGGCTCATGTTTCACGCGCCGACGTCTCGCGAAGCCGTTCGCGCGCGCCCACTCTATCATAAACGACACACACGCGTGTGCAAGGGGACCTCCTTTAATTTTCCCGGTGGCCGTCGCCCTCGACTTATAAAAGCTCCGGCGGGGGAGGGTTTGCGCTGAGACGTTTGTTTGTAGGGCTGGTCGACCTGTTGTAAATATAGCACTTCTTCTGGAAATACTCTCGTTTTATTGTTATCCTTCTTCTTCTTCTTTGGCTTGAGATATATCCAAGATGATGGTTTCATTCACCCACGCCCTGCCGCTGGCGGCAAGCCTCTTCCTCTCTGGCGCGAGCGCCGCACCCGCGCCCGCCGCCTCCTCCGCCGCGACTACCGACGCCAAGTACCTGCTCGTCTTGTACGCCAAAGCCTCTCAATCCCTCACACACGTACGCAACTAATACGCCCCGCAGCGGCGACTCGTACTCGACGACGGGCTCGTGGCCGGGCGGCGACAAGCCGTCGGTCGAGAACCCGCTGGGCAACCCGGCACTCCCCGGCACGACGACCAGCGGCGGCCTCAACTGGGTCGGGCAGGTGACGTCGAAGCTCAACACGTCGCTGACGTTCACGTACGACTTTGCCGTGTCGGGCGCGACGACGGACAAGGACATCGTGGACAGCTATGCCAGCGCGTGCGTCGACGACCAGGTCGACCAGTTCAACCAGTACCTGGACGGCAAGCCGCCGGGCGACGACTCGCTCGTCGTCTTCTGGACCGGCATCAACGACATTGGCGAGAGCTTCTGGGACAGCACCGACGTGCCGCAGGCCAAGGTCATGGACCGCTACTTCGAGCTGCTGAGCAACCTGTTCGAGGCCGGGCTCAAGAAGTTCGTCCTGTTCAACGTGCCGCGTAAGGCAGCCTTGCAATTCCCTTCTTAAAAAACACCAAGTTAACACACGCCACAGCGTTCGACAAGGCCCCCGCCTTCAACCAGCAGGGCGAGACCAAGCTCACCAAGCTCCGCGCCGACATCAAGTCGTACAACGAGGCGCTGGAGACGCGCTTCGCTGCCTTCAAGACGGCGCACAGCGGCGCCCAGGGCCAGGTCTTCAACGTCACGCCGACTTTCAACAAGGTCATCAACGACCCGACCAGCTACGGCGCCACGGACGCTACCTGCCAGAGCGGCGATGGCACCAGCTGCGTCTGGACCGACACTTACCACCCCGGCTTGAAGGTCCATGAGCTCCTTGGCAAGGCATTCATTGAGGCTATTGGCGACTTGTGGTAGATGCTTTAGGGGTGACGTGGGTCGAGATGAGATGTAGTTGAAAAGAATTTTGAATTAAATGTCTTGACTGATCGGTATAAATCTTGAAGAATGTGGCGTCGATTGTGACATCATCAAAGCTGATGAAAAGTGATTGGGGAATAAGGAGCAAGCACCAGACTCCGAACTCCAACAAATCAAAAACAGAAACAGCGAAGCTACAAACAAACCACCGACTCACCCCCGCCCCCTCAGCAGTCTCCAAAAAACCCATCCGAAAAGGTCCGAAGCAAATCCAACCGCTTATATAGTACTTCCGGCACTGAACCAGTACACAACACCCTCCAAACCAAGCTCTATAAACACTAACCCACTACCCATCACCAACCCCACCAGCTCATGCCATTTCCCACGCAGTACGCACACACGCCTGCAATCAGCAAATAGACCCTGGTATCTGGGAGCTTCAATAACCTACTTCATTTTATAGACCTTCCTTCCTTCTACATACACAGCTTACAGCTCACGAGTTACAACTCACTACTTATCTACATACCTAGCGCAGTGGCACGCTTTAACGCCTTTAGTTATTCCTCAGCATAATGCAATGGGCGTAGTCTTCATTGTATAGGATATAAGGCGGCTTGTCAAGCTGCACCCGTACAAACGCTGGAAACTGCTGCCGCGCTGCGTGTTCTATTTAGGTGGCGGCGTCACGATTCACTGTATGATAGAGAACAGAAGCTTTACACACATGCTCAACGCCAGGGAGAGAAACGACAGCTCTATTTTGAAGCTAAGTATAAAAAAGAAGCCCTGCAATAACTTAATAAAGCAGAAACCCACCCGCCCAGGCTTTTATAAGCATAAGAGCAGCCCTGACTTCAAGGTCAAACAAACCGATGGCGACGAGCACTGCTATACACAGGTCCGGAGACAACGCAGCCTACGCTACGGCGAGACGGCAACCGGGATGAAATAAACGGGACCCCAAGTGCGATGTCGAGTCGCTGCATTCCTTGGTCACGAAGACGGCCTACTTGCGGCACGCGGGTTGCGCTCGTCGTGGCCGGAAGCCAGGCACGCTCGCCTCGAAGAAGACGCCTATAGATAGACTTGGTCCGCCCTTGATTGGTTCTGTGTACGCTGTTAGCTGGAGAGAGGCGATGGCTTACTGACTAGGAGCGAGTGACTGAGGCCAGGTAGGCGAATGGAAGTGTGTCGGTTAGTTGCTTAAAGGGAAAAGGAAGCTTTGAGAGGGAAAAGGAAGCTGTCGAGTAATGGGGCAGAAGAGAGTTGGTTGTTTGATTTGAGAGAGAGAGAGTGTGTGTGAACTCCCGGCTGCGAAGATATAAGCTGCTGGCCACGCTAACGACTAGCGTTATGCCGTTAACGCGCTGCTAATACGCTCTTAACAGAAAAATAGGATTTGTTCACACGAGAAAAAGGGCTATGAGGCGCGGTTGAGTAAGCATGATGGCTGCGGACTGCCGACGCTTCTAGTATTTAACACGTCTCTGTCAAGGACTTCCGGTTTTACATCAACAGCAATACTTCTCACCATCAGCCTGTGGTGCCCCTCGTCCTAGCAAATGCGATACATGTCTGGGGAAGGACTTTTCATTGTTTTCTTGAATAACCCCGCATAAAAACATGCGAGTGTGGTATATGCTAGTCAGTTACTACTGCCAACAACACTGACGCTTAACACCACCATCCACTAAATATATACATCGCCGTCATGCTCCCATAGTGCCTTTCCACAAGAGAAACAGTTGACGGTCAATTTTATCGCGGTTTCAAGGCCTGTTGTTCATGCCGTAAGTCTGCAGCACACAAATCTACATGAGTCCGAGGACATTACACATTACAGCGTCCGCTGTTTCCACCAGACAGGAGGAACCAAGGCATCATCAAGTTGTTTGAAAATGACACTTTCTGTGAGTTCAAAGCTGCGATCCAAGAGAGCAATAACTAGTTCTTGTAGTGTCCCGAACCGCGACATCCGCATGCGCCACACTATATACCCGAGAATTTAGAGTCGTTCTATCACCGACAAGAATCCTATAATCATATTCTGGACGATGTAATCCCTGAGACCTAGGTCATTGCCCGTGATGTGAGCGATTTTGGTGTCGGACATGGTCAGACGGCAACTCCATATATTTGATATCGACTCCTCCACTTCGGGTCGAGGCTGCAACATAATACACACCTGATATGTTTGAGCTTGTTAGAGAATGTGTAAGAAAGGACGTGAATGCTGACATGCTTTCCTGGGCGGTAGGTCTCAGTGTCAGGGATGGGCGGAGCAGGTTTCACTCAGTGAAATCGTGTTAGCGAAACAGTGAAGAAAGATAAACAGATAACACTCTGAGTAGTTCAGCACAACTCATCCGTCAGACTCCAGCTAACAAATTCCACATCCGCAAAAAACAAAAAACAAAAAGCCAGGATCAAGAAACTAGAGCCTCCAGGAAGACCACCTCGACACCGACAGCGCAAAGGATTTCATTGCTAGGTTTTTTTTTAATCGCTGGATATGGTGGGTGTACGAGGGTTTTGTGCCGGAAGGCACTTCATCACGGCGTTCGAGGAGGGAGGAGGCGTTCTTACGCTTAACTTGTTGTAAAAAATTCCATCACTTCCACACAACACGATGAAGATGACCACGACGAAGATGACTTTATGCTCGCTGAGTTCTGTAATAGGTGCTGCGTGTGAACTGCATGATACGCTCTTGGAGCTCACTGCTAGTCGCTGCTAGAGATCTGAAGGACACGCCAAAGACCTTGCCAGCCGTTTAGCAGTCACCTGGCATTCCACTCTTGTACAGAGTGGCATTTGGTCCAGGACAACACACGAAGTCAAAGCCAACTCATTAAACAAAACGACAGCACCTCCACGAATCTACCTAGTATTTGTATATAAACAGCATCCCCATGACGTCAGCTCACGTGCCGTCGCTCCCCCACAAGCCACCGCAGCCTACCCCACCGTGCCCACCCCGCGCAGCCCAAAACGGCAAGCAAACGCGACGTACCAAGCAAGAGCATCCGGCCGCCAGGCCACAAAACTGCAACTCCGCCCGCCGCAGCATCTCTAAAAAGCGCAAGAATGCCGCGCCCCCCAAACCGCCCGCTTGCTTGCCCCGCCACCTGCCTGCCTCGCACGAATATAACCCCAGGTTACCTACGCACTTGCTCCTGGCGGGCCATGATTGCTCCGTTTACGACCGCTCCCTCCACTACATACGGATTATCGGTTTTTGCCCCCAGGCGAGCGAGCGAGCCTGGTAGTTGACCTAGGAAAGACTTTGCGCTTTGGTTTGTTTGGTTCGGAGTTCGAGGGTCTGAGTGCGAGATGAGGACGTCTACTGGTTGGTTAGTTGCTGCTGTCGAGCCCTATTGCCCTGCCCTGTTACTGCCCTATGTTATGCTCTGCTTTACTGTTCTATTTTTACGCATCCTGCACTCTCTACTCTACTCCACCCTATAACGTGACTTGAGACACAACCGCCAAGCTAACACGCACACACCCACTCCACAGCCACAGCTGCCGCGACCGCCATCTAAAGTGTAAGTCCGCTGGCCCTACCTACTATCCCACACCCCCGCTCTCGCCTACCCACCCTCTTACCGGATAATTTAAAGACTAACACCCCTCCCACACACAGGCGTCTTCGAGCCCGACGCAACGCGCTGCCGCAAGTGCACCGAGACCGAGCGCGCATGCGTGCGCGGCCTGACCATCCGCTTCAGGCCCGTGACGACGGTGCGCGAGAAGCGCGCCGGCAAGCGGGGTGGTAGGGGCGAGGGCGGGCGATGCAGGAATCGTGAACTCAGTTTCGCGGGGAGCCAGACGTGGGTGAAGGTGCCGCCGACAGGTATGTGTGTGTGCGAGAGAAAGCGAAAGGAAGAGAGGGTTGCGATAGTGGTGTTGCCATTGTTGTTGTGTGTGAAGTCGTATGCTGAGACTGTTGTGTTGTGTTTTAGTTACGTTTGCGCCGGTGGCATCGAGACTCGAGGACTTGGATGACGAGACGCACGAGGATGACGGGGCCGGCGTGTCCACGCCTGAAGAGCAGGACGCGACATCCCTGCCGGACATAAGCGCAACGGCGCCGGCACCGGAGCACAGTAACACTGCGACGGACTCGCCGCTCAGCAGCCTCACGAGCAGCGCAGCAACGTGCGCGCCGCCGGGGTCCATCAGTGCGCTGCTGAACATAGAGAGCCACCACTCACCGCTGAATGCCTTTCCCGCAGTGAGCACAAGTAGTGCTGCGCACAACGACCTCACTACCTACGGGCCACATCTCCCTCTCCAACAAGAGACAAGTTCGGCGCCGTCGCCACCACCGCAAACCACCGCGGCGGCGGAGGAGAGCTTCTGGAAGCCCGTGTCGCCGCTGTACCGCTTCTCGACCGGATGGCCATTCAAGAGCCGCCACGAGGCGCGCCTGTTCAAGCATTATGTGGACCACCTATCCGTTTATGTGCGCGCCGGCCTTCCCCTGAATCTGCAGCACGTGCGGATGGCTGACGCTCGAATAGGTGGATTGCTGCGATGACGAGGCAAAATTCGCGCGAGTGGTACCGCAGCGCGCCGTGAACTACCCGGTGCTGATGAACGCGATCCTCGCGCTGTCGTCGCGGAGTCTGAGCAGGGTCAATGGCACCGAGGACGTTGATTCGCCGCGCTATCTGACCCAGTGCTTGGAGATCTTGATACCTGTTCTGGATGACCCCCTGGAGTCGCTCGATGAAAATCTCCTGGCGGCTATTGTTATCTTGCGTCTTTACGAGGAAGCTGACGGTAAGTAAAGGGGGCAGGCTTTACCAAATTCCGATGAGAAAGACTGATGGTGCGCAGATATTGACGAGAAATGCCATCTGTACGGCGGGACACGGTTACTCAACTCGATTGCCCAATTCGTCCCAATGGGCGGGCTCGGCGAAGCGGCCAGCTGGATATTCCTGCGGCAAGACATCTACGTCTCGCTTACGACGGGACAGCCACTCAACATCGACCTAACCAACTACCTTTCATCACAAGCCTTCCAAAAGGACACGCCCGGCTCATGGGCGAACCGGATGGTGTTCGTATTCGCCAAGATCCTGAACTACGCGTGCCAGCAGGAGGAAGCGCCGTCGAAGAAAAAGTGGCAGCAGTTACACGAAGAGGTGGAGACATGGAACAGGATGAAGCCGTGGCACTTCCGCCCGCTCTGGGCAAGACGGCCCGAGGGCGATACGGCGCCTTTCCCCGAGGTGTGGATGACGCTGCCGGCTCACGGTACGTGCGGCTGCAATAGCCAGCCCCCATTTTTCTGGGAAAGTGGGAAGCTTGCTGACATGAGAATGGCGCAGTGGTTGGCCAGCAGCATTACAATATGGCGAGCATTCTGCTCGCGACGTGCGATCCCCAGCTGTCGAGGCTAGGGTTCAATGGGCACAAATCGAGGAAGGTGACCGAGGTAAGCATTGGCGCAGCATTGGGCTTCCGTGTGTGCGATTGACGGGCTGACTGACGCCAATGCGTAGGCGGCGATCGTGCAGAATCTGAAGGCCATTGTGGGCTTGGCTATCGGAAACGGCGGCGTGGCAGCGGCTACCTTCCACGCGTCACATATCCTATGCGCATGTAAGCAAACCCTAGCACATTAGCCTCCACGTGTCGGAAGCGGAAGCAACGTTCTCATCTCCGTCCGCCTCCAATTTCTTGACCATAGCACTAACGCACCATCTGCGTGCAACAGTTGGCTCGTACCTAGAAGACCCAGCGGACCGCGAGGCGGCAGTGGCGTTCTTGGAGAGCGGCATGACGGACAAGATCGGCTGGCGGGCTGTGCGTATCATCGAGAGCTTGAGAGATCAATGGAAGATTTGAACACGGTGGCTATGTCATGCCGGTATCGGTGCTGGTGCTGGTGCCGCATGGTGTCAGTGAGTGAGTGAGTGATTGAGTGAGTGAGTGATTGAGTGAGTGGGCGAATGAGTGTGGAGTTGGGTTGGGATGTCGATGTCGTGGAGTGATGACGATGAGGGACCCACTGCTGCTATCACATATAATACTGGAGCAGCAGCAGCTGGCGTATCCACACCTCGCCGTACCTACGCAGCAATGAGGCTGTACAGTACCTGAACACCCGCGTGCCAGGTTCATGCGGGAGATAAGCAGCCCTAGCTAGCGCCATGCATGGCCGCAGCGATGACCTACCCAGGCGGGAAGCTAGCGAGCGAGCGGCTGTCATCTCGATGCGCGCTCCCGTCGTGTACTCGAGTAGAGTACCTGCTCCCAGAAGAAGCGGGCGGGGCAACTTTCCCTGTCGTCGGACGTTAGAGTAAGCCTGACCGGGCACCAAGGCGTACCAAAACACCGCTCGCTCAGCGCTAGAGGCTCGCTTGGCGCGGGGCCCCGCACCGAAGCACGGGCGGGCCTGCTGCGGCTGTGCCGGATGCGGAAATTTGCTCCTACTCATATCGGACTTGCCTGCCCTAGGTGCCTCCTTGCGGGGTGTGGCGTACGGCGGTTCCTGGGGCGAGGCGGGAAGGGCAGGTTTGCCCGTGCTGGGGTGGTGGACGTGACTGGTGGGGTTGGATCGATTGATTATTCGTTGGTTGGTGCGTGCGTGTGTGCAGAAGAGCTGTAGGAGTAGGTAGGTGCGCGGATGGGATGGATATAAGAGACTGCTGGGAGGCGCTGGTGGGAGGCGCCAGTCTTCTGTTTCCTCCATCCTTCTTCTTCTTCTCTACTACACACCTCTCTTGCTGAAGTCTGATTTGCGAGATTCAGTTCGACACGATGGCTACCACCATGCTGGATCTCAATATCAGTTCGGTGCCGTATGCGGCGCTGCTGGGTGTAGTCATTCTGGCCTACTTTGTTGTGTACCCGGTGTTTGAGTACTTCCGGGACCCCAAGGGTAAGACAATACTGTTCCTTCCGGCCTGTGTGATTAGAGGTGTAAGGAAGAGAAGACTGACGAATGAACACAGGTCTCCGCAGGTTCCCTAACATGTCGCCGCTGTCAGGCATCACGGCAATTCCATACATGATCTTGGCTCACGGCGGCAATCGTTCGCTCGCGTTGGCCGAGATGCACAAGACGCACCCCGTGATCCGCACTGGTCCGAACACCCTTTCGTACGGCGACGTGCGTGCCATCAAGGACATCTACGGCCACAACACCAAGTGTACCAAGGACGAGTCGTACATTGCTGGAGCCGGCACCCACTACCATCTCGCCGATGTTGTCGACAAGCCCGAGCACTCCCGTAAGCGTAAGGTCCTGTCGTCGGCGTATGCGCTCAAAAACCTCGAGGGTTGGGAGCACAAGGTCGCGGACAAGGTCGAACGCCTCATCGCCCACATCGACAAGGTCTGCACCGACGCATTGCCCAAAGGAATTGCCGTCCCGAAGAAGGAGGACATCACGCTCGACTTCCGCGAATGGGCCAACTACTTCACCCTCGATGCCATTGCTGACATTGGCGTCTCGGAGCGCCTTGGATTCCTCGATCAGGGCAACGACCGTGTCGTTGGTCGTAACTCCGACGGCACCACTTATGAATGCAACCTCCGCGAAGTCCTGTACAGCAGCAACCACAAGCAGTCGCTCCTCCTGTGGGCTTACTCCTGGTACCCTTTCCTGAACAAGGTTTCCCACGTGATTCCCTACTACCGCCGCCTGGGCAACCTGGGGAAGCAGTGGGACGGTCTGCCGGCGGAGCGTGCCCACCGCCGTCTGATGCGCTACGAGGCGGGCGAGAAGCTCGACGACTTCTTCCAGGCGATGATGGAGGACAAGAACGGTAACCCGAACAACCTGGAGTGGGGCGAGATCGTGGCCGAAGTCAACATCATGATGAACGCGGGCTCGGTGACGACCGCCATCGCCATCACGAACATCCTGCTGCAGCTGATCAGGAACCCGGAGTGTCTGGCCAAGCTGCGCGAGGAGATCGACGCCGTCATGGACGAGGACCAGGCCGTCGCCTCCTACGACCAGGTCAAGCACTTGCCCTACCTACGCGCCTGTCTCGACGAATCGCTCCGCCTCTTCCCGCCCACGCCGGCGAGCCTCGGTCGCGAGACTCCGCCCGAAGGCACCACCATCATCGACGACTTCATCCCCGGCGGCACCAGCGTCGGCATCAGCGCCGTCGTCGCCCACCGCGACGAGCATGTCTATCCACAGGCCGAGAAGTTCGTTCCGGAGCGCTTCCTCGGTGAGAACGGCAAGGCGCTCCAGCCTTACTTCATCACGTTCTCGGCCGGCGCGCGCGGCTGCATCGGCAGGAACATCTCCTACCTCGAGCAGACGGTCGCTGTCGCGAGTATCATCCACCGCTATGACTTCGCTCTGCCGTACCCTGACTGGGATATCGAGCGCCGGGACGCCATGAACTGGATTCTTGGGCCGATGCCGGTCAAGGTCTGGCGCCGCAACATGAAGGCTGCTGAGGAGGGCGCGTGAACAAGCGGATGAGCATGAAATTGCCGGTTGATTATTGAAGTTTTAGATGTAAGGTGTTCTGGCGCACAAGGGAGTCACCGAGGACAGGTTGTCTCGTCTCCGACGATGGCCATTGATTGGGTTGTTTTGTTTTGTTTGACTGACGAGCGATGACGACGATGGAGAAAAGGACAATGTAAGCGTTGACTTGGCCTTTAAAGAAGTGACATGAATGAATGAAATCAGAATTTATAATACTTTGCTTTGGTCGTGCTAAATTCGTGATAAGGACAATGAGGACGATGAGGACGATGGTAATTGTGTGCCCGCAGACGACAGACGGCTCTATAACTGCATGTGAACGCGCATCGTGACCGCGCGCCGGATTGCATGACGTTGGCGCCTGAATGGTCTGGCAAGTCTTGGGGGTCTGCGGCCCTTCGCGGCGGCTGAGGTGCGATGGCTTGCGTGGTTCATGTGACGTGCGTGTTGGCGGTCGCGCATTGGTGGGCAAGCGAGCTGGAGAGCCTTGTCTTCCCCTCTCGCCAAAACCTTTCATTCTTCCAATCAAGCCCATTGGTTCGTACAATCCACATAACACCGGCCACGTTGTCTGCTCATCAGCAAAAAACACCTTCAGCTCTATCTACGTAGTAGAAACAGAGCCCAGGCGCTAACCCACGAATTTAGAGACCACAACAGTTTACACATTCGTCACCTTCCCCCATCCAATCGTAGACTTCAGTGCGTCCGGCGTAGCTACGCAAGCATGTCGCCACGGCCGAGAAGAAGAAAAACACGCTAAATATGCAAAGCCCAGGGTATTTACGAATCAACAAGCTCTCCACTGAACATTAAGCCCCCGGTTATGCAGCAGGCGTGACGTGGAAAAATGGGGAGATCTATATATAACTTACGAAGTTTTCTCAGTCTTGTCCCTTTTTTGCTTGCTGAAGTCCTGCTTTCCTTTACAACCTTTCGTGCCTCATCAAGTCCAATATGGACCCCTTAAGCATATCGCTAGCAGTCATCACACTTATTGGTACCACGCATAAAGTCATTCGCTTCCTCAGCAATGTCGAAAACGCGCCGCAAGAGATGAGCGAATGCCTGATCGAGGTTACTTCAGCGTATGCTCTCCTCAATCAACTGAAAAACCGATTAGAGGGAACAGACAAGAGCGCATCCTGGTTCGACAAACTCAGTGCACTTCGGGTAGAGGGCGGCCCTTTCGACCAATACACAACTGCTCTCGAACAGCTTCAGTCAAAGCTCGACCCCGCCCGATCTGGTGTGATACACCGAGTTGGAAAGGCGATTGCATGGCAGTTCAAAAAGAAGGAATTAGAGGGGATACTTGAAAAGCTTGAGCGTTTCAAGTCATCAATTCAGTTCATTTTGGCAAATAGTCACTTGTACGTATAATTAATCCGTTTTCATCTTTCCTTCAATTTTTCTTGAATCTTCCGTTTCTTATCTGTTGAAAGCCCTTCTGCTAAGAGTATCTAGCGAATTGTCATTATCCATCAAACAAGATACTTCAGACATAAAACAAACAACTCAGAATTTCGAAAACAAAAAGGAGCGTGAAGATCTGATGAAATGGCTCAACAAAAATACATTCGATTACAGTGCGCTTCAAAACGATAAGATTAGAGACAGGAAGGATGGAACCGGAAGCTGGTTTTTGACATCTCCGGAATTCGAATCCTGGAAGACGAGCGAAAATTGTTCCCTGATCTGTCCTGGAATTGCTGGAGCGGGAAAAACGATCATAATAGCAAAAACTGTCCACCATCTACGCGAATCACATCTTCCGAATACCGGTGTTGCAGTCATCTACTTTGACTACAAGATGGCCGCAGACCAAAAACCGTCAAAGTTGCTTGCCTCTGTTGCACTGCAGCTCATCACAACTCTCGAAACCCTTCCGGACTGTGTAAACGATTTCTTTAAAAAACACAAGGGATCGGCACCTTCTTGGGAAGATTACCAGAACCTCATTCAAGCGCTTGTTCCCGTCTTCAATGACGTCTACCTTATGGTCGACGCTTTCGATGAATTCTTTTCTGATACTGAGGACCGCGAACAGTTCCTTGACTGTATTCGTGCCATCCAGAGTCAATCACGTCTAAAGACGATGGTTACTTCTCGACCTGGTTTCGTTCTCGAAAAAGATTTCAACCATAGTCATTCGATCGAAATCCGAGCCTCGGACGCTGACATGGAGGCATACCTTGAGCAGAGGAAACGTTCTTGTTCAACCTGTGTTAAAAATGACAAGACCTGGCCGAGTGTTCGTAACAACATCATCAAGGCTGCAGATGGCATGTTAGTATCTCAACTTTGCGTCAGTTCTACATTTGCCCCTAAATTACATACTCACCTATATCAATCCGCACATTCTCTAAGAAGTTTCATTTTGTTTAGTTTTTTATTTGGATTCTGACATACGGCAGGTTTCTCCTCGCAGTACTACACTTGGAATCAATAAAAAGCATAAGGTTTCCTCGTGATGTAAAGCTAGCCTTGGAAAATCTTCCTAAGGGACACAAAGCACTTCCACGTGCCTACGATGAGGCCATAAAACGGATGGACAGCCAAAACGAGGATGACGCCAAACTTGCCTGGGAAGCCATATCGTGGATAGTCTATGCAAAAAGACCATTGTCAGTTCCGGAGTTCCGTCACGCTCTCACCATTCAGCCCGGGGACGATGATATCAGTGAAGATGATCTTCTACAAATCGAGGATGTTGTCTCGGTTTGTGTAGGTCTGATTACTGTACACAGCGAGAGTGAAACCGTTCGCTTGGTCCACTACACAGCCCAGGAGTATTTCAACGACGACCGAATGTCGGAATGGTCACCTCATGCTTTGGCGGATATCACAAAGAAGTGCATTGCTTATCTGCTTTTGCCTGGACTCCTCAGGGTCTTCGGATGCTTTGCCCGCAAGAGAGAATTTTACTGGCATTATTTCCCTTCCGGTAGGCAAGGGCGTAAACATCAACGCGGGGCAAGGGCCTATGATCTGGCCGACTACGCTGCCCTGTTTTGGGGAAATCACGCACAAAAGGTTCAAGAAGAGGTTATGGATGATGCTATGCAACTTCTTCAAAACAATGCGGCCGTCATCGTTTCATGTTGCTTGAACATGGATATGGCATCCATTGAATTCTGCCGATACAAGAAACTAGGCCGTGGAGAGATTGGCGTCCACTCTGCGGCATGGTTCGGGTTGCAGGAAATTCTACAATCCCTCATACAGAACGGTCAACCTGTATATGCTCAAAATCGGACAGGGCATGCCCCATTAGACTTTGCGGTAGCATCCAACGAGATGGGAATTGTTGAGACCCTCCTTTCTTACCCTGACGTTGATAACGGCCTACAAGCCCGCAAAACAAATGAGAGCTTGAGTAAAACGTTAGTCATGGCGGCATCCTTAGGGAGAGTGAGAGCCTGCAAGCTGCTTTTGGATCGTCCGGATGTAGACTTCAATTTTCATGCCAAAGTCGGAAACTTGAGCGATCTCCGGGAATACGGCTGGACACCGCTGGCAGCAGTTGCCGAGGGGAGCCAAAATACAGAAATTGTTGAACTGCTCTTACAAAAAGAGGGTATTTTGACGGATGTGTGCACAGAATACCGCGGTTGTACTCCACTTGGGTTTGCCATGGGTAGAGGAGAATCTTGTAGCCCGAAGATCGCGCGGATGCTCATCCAACATGGTGGCATTGACTTGAACGCACCTGTTGTTCGGGATTTTGAAACCCCTCCATTGGTAGCAGCAGTCGTAATGGAGGATGGTGCTGTAGAGATATCCAAGCTTATCTTAGACTATGGAAAAGAGGTGGATGTCAACAAGCAGGAAAAATCGGGAAGAACCGCGCTCGCCAAGGCAGCTTTTTATGGCAGAGATGAGGTCGTGAGCCTCTTACTGGAGTATAGATGTGATGAGATCGATGTCAATCTCACCGATAATTATCGCATAAGCCCTCTAATGTACGCGGCGAAGAACGACCATTCGCGCGTTGTCAACATTCTGCTTCAACGCGATGACATTCAAGTAAACGCCGAAGACTATGATGGGAAGACAGCGATATGGTATGCTGCACAAGCCAAGAAAATTCGGAATTTTCGCCTTCTATTGGAGCGGCGGGATATTAACATCGATGTGAAAAACGACAAGGGACAAACATTGGTCGAGTTTACAATCGAGTCTGGCTGTATTGCCATGCAAATGATGTTGGAAGAGTACAGAAGCGCTGGATATCATCTGTCCCAGGGGGGGCCACTGCGTCGGAAGTTTCCTCTATCTCCTGAGTGGGTAGAATTGGAGGAGAAAGAAATGGGTTTCCGCCGATGGGAATGGCACCAAAGAAAGCAGTGGAAGACTCCTATCACGAGAGCCTTGGATATTACGCCTTCGTGATAATCGGTGGATACACTTCTGAACTTTACAAAAACCAGGTACGTAACATCCTCAAGAATTGCTAATAGTACTTTATACTAAAATCTCCAGGCTACACAGTACACTACCTCAGTCGGCGGTACGGCGGCAAGATAACGAGGTCAAATGCAGTCCGAAGCTCAACTGCATTGATTTTTCTTTTTACAACAATCTACAAGCTATTCTTCTGTCAAAATCGAGAGCCTGTCTCTTCAATCACATCAAATTCTCGTTTTCAACCCCGCACTAACTCCCAAAAACAGCACTAACTAGACCTGCTTCGAGACTCACCATCTCACAACACCCGCAACCTCCAAATTATTCCTCTCCAAGAAACGAAAATGCCTATCCCCCTAAGCCCCTTCCTCTTCCAACCCAATCCATTCCACCTCCATCCTACCTGTCTCAAATACCCAACAAGAAATTGACTATACCTCGCGTGCGGGCTTGCCGCCCCACACCACCAAAGCTTACCACACCCCCAACCAACCCACCTAATCGGCACCCTGACACTGCCCCATAAAAACACACTGTTACACACACTACCCCACGCCCTCTAGGTCGTAGTTCCGGTTCCGCTCGCAGCACCGCGACGTGACGTTTCCGTACCAAATTAAATATATATAAAGCAACAACCACCAACCCACTTCCCACGTCCCAGACCCACATCCCATCCAAAGACGCAGAAATTCCTCTGCGAGCGACTCGATGAAGAGTCGCATAAGCCATCTGCGGGTGCAAGCTCACGCACCACCCACTCTCCCACATTCAACATCCCACCACTCCTCCTTTGAGGCCATAAACCCCAACCTCACAACCACCACCACCGCCACAGCTTGAACATACCACCCATCACCACCACCCCCACGCGCTGTAGCTCATCTACTTTACTTCTTGTAACATGCAAAACGCAAAAACTGCCACGTCCAGCCATCTAACCCGTTCCATTACACATAAGTAAGCAACTACAAGCTTTCGAAGAAGGCTCGAGTTAATTTGCCCCCCGATATCTGCTATTTTGCCCCCCCGGCGTTACCGTCTGCCTAATCGGGTAAAGCGCCCGGCAGAAAGCTACCTTCGCGATATTCGCACAATACCTTCGCGCCTTGTCTAATACCTACTCCGCCTACCCTACACGCCTACTACTACCGCTATACGCCGTCTACTATCTCTCCGTACCCTAGGGCGTCGTTTATGGCCTTACTTTATATCCCATAGGCGTCCGCCGCTACTATGCGGCCTTTACGATAGTTATAGTACCTCCGCGCGTTTACCGTATCTCTATTAATACTATACCTAAATACGACCTTACCGCGCCTCCCGAGACTACCTATAATACCCTATAGGCCGCTAGAGACGCGATTAGAGCCTTCTCGAAAGAATACGGTTATGCTGCCCCCCGTTAGTAATACCCTATAATTAGACATCCTTTTCGGATAATATAACGTTAGCTATTTATAAAACAGCTACTAATAGGGTGTTATAAATTAATTTATCGCTATCTAACGCCAAATTCGATAGTTACTATAGTTTCTAGTAAGGTTTACGCTTTTTCTAATTAGGAGAAAAATAGTACTCTACTATCTAGTAGCGGATCAGGCTAATTAGCTTATCGCTAGAATACGATAAATTAACTACTAAACTATCGAATTTAGCGTTAGATTAGGATAAAACTACTACTAATATCCTATTAGTAGTTATTTTATACTAAAAGGACGTTATATTATTAACAAATAACGCCTAATACCGGGGTATTACTAACAGAGGGTAGCAGTTATAGGTTACGCGATAAAGGCTCTAAAGCTCGTATAGATAGTATAGTTATTACGGTAGTAAGGCGGATTTAAATTAGATTATATAGGATTAACTATAAGACGTAGTATAAAGAGGAAAGGAAGAGAACGAGAGGCGACGGCTATATATATAGCTCGCTAGTAGGCGCTAGGCGCTAAGTGAGAGATAACGAATGAGATAAATATAAATAATAATTAATAAATAATAAATAAGATAAACTATTAGAAATATAAATAAATAATAATTAGTAAATAATAAATAAAGACAAACCGTCAGCTAGCGCTTACTAGTAAGAACTATAAGAAACGCGCTAGAAACCCGTAATAAGTACGTATAGGGTGTAGGTAGAATAAGTATCGGTAGCGTAACTACTAAATATATAATAGAGTAAGCTAGCGGCGGAGGAGGCTACGGAAGCGCTCACGCGCGCGAAAAAGTAACGTTTATAATATATAATAACTTACCTCTTTGCGTACCGCGCTGTAATAGTAAGGTTAGAGATATAGAATTTTTTAGTTAATTTTTAGTATAAAATAAGGGGTGCTAGTTCCTGTTCCCCGCTAGCGCGTCCTCGCGCGGCGTCGCGCGAGCGACTAGCGCGGGCGGGTTGTACCGAAGGTAACTTTCTACCGTGTAGTTACCCGATTAGGCAGGCGGTAATACCGGGGGGGCAAAATAGCAGATATCGGGGGGCAAATTAACTCGAGCCTTCGAAGAATAAGATGTTGGCGCACCACATAGGTAGTCGGACGCGTATTGCGACGCCAGCCACAGATATGATCGAGGCGCTGGTGCTCGTGCTCGCTCACAACAGGACGGAGCTTGTGTGTATGTGATAAACACCCCTTCAGGCTCCAGCTCCTACCGTACACACACACACTCTCTCTCTCTCTCGCTCTCCAGATTCAGAACATTCCCACGACTCACGAGCGAGGTTTCCGTGCCCACCCCCATGTACATGTACATGATTGCGGAAACGGCAATGGCGTCTTCGCCGCCTCGTAGGAGGGGGTGAGTGGGTGTAGGTGACATGGCGTGGTACCCGCCCCCTCCTCTTCTCACTCACTGTTATGTTAGTTCTGTGGTTGGTATGTTGGGTTGGGACGCGGTGCCCTGTGGGAGAGGAGGGGTATGTGAGCGAATGGAGAGGGGAAGGGAGTGCTTTTGTGGTGTGTAGGAGGATTGAGATAAAGACTGCCTGAAGGCTGTCGACACTGCAAGTACGTGAATATGTACGTGTATATGTATGTATGTGTATATTCATAAATATCCTGTCTTTTTTGTCTTCTCAATGGCGGCGGTAGCGGCAGTCCTCTATAGAAAAAACAAGCAACGACAACAAGCAACAACAGCAACACACACTCTATATCCCTCCTACATCCCTTTCCACCACAGTCACAGCCGTCTATATTTCGTCCTCGAACGGCCGGACCAGCAGCCCCTCGGCCTGCAAGTGGTCCTTGACCTGCTTGACCGTGAACTCGCCACGGTGGAACTATCACCCCAGAAAAAGTCAGCCTCTGCACCATCACAACAAAAGCAACAGCAGTCAATGTCGCCACAACACGTGCCGCAACAACAGACGAAAAAGAGAACAAAAAAACAAACAAACTCACCATACCAGCGCCCAACGCGGCATCCGTCGGCGTGCGCTCAAACACCTCAGCAAAGTGCGCCGGGTTGCCCGCGCCACTGCTCGCAATCACCGGGATCTTGACCGCGGCCTTGACGTCGTTGATCAGTTCGAGGTCGAAGCCCGAGTTGCTGCCGTCCTTGTCGATACAGTTGAGCAGGATCTCGCCCGCCCCCATGGCCTCGACCGCCTGCACCAGCTGCCGCACGTCAAAGTCCCGCAGCTCGCGCCCGCCCTTGGCCGTGCACTGGTACCAGCAGTACTTTTCGCCGTTGGGGCCCAACGTCGCCGTCTCGATCGTGTGGTGCGGCGTCGCGTCCGGCGAGGCTACGTATACGCGCTTCGGGTCTACCGACACTACTACCGCCTGCGCGCCGTATGCTGCGGAGATGGTCTCGATGGCTGTGGTCCCCAGCAGCTTCTTGCCGCGGGCCTCGTACTCCTCGGCCGCCGTCACCGCGTCCGACCCGATCGAGACCTTGTCCGCGCCCGACTTGAAGTACAGCGACGCGACGTCGAGCGCCGACACCTTGGTGCCGTCCGTGTCGACCGTGTCGCGGATGCCGCCGCCGATCGTCAGCGGCACGAACACTGTCTCCGACGTGCGACGCAGAATCTCCAGCATCGGCAGGTCCGCCACGGGGCAGTTGCGGAACGACGTGATGTTCAGGAACGTCACCTCGTCGGCGCCTTGCTCGTAGTACTTGCGCGCCATCTCGACCGGCTTGCCCAGGTTGCGCACCTCGCCGCCGGCGCTGACGCCCTCCTTCTCGCGCACGTCGTACTGGTCGCCCTTGGTGACGACGAGGTCGCCCTGGTCATTCGTGCGCACATCCAGACACGCAATGACGCGCCTGGTCAGGCCTTCGCGCGCCGCCTCGGAAGAGGGCGTCTCGGGCAGCTTGGAGCGCGGCTGGCCGTCGCAGAAAGCCTTGAGAACGCGCAGGCCCGCAGCGCCGCTCTTCTCCGGGTGGAACTGCGTCAGCAGGATGTTGTTCTTGGCCACAGCGCCCACAAACTCCTCATTGCCGTAGCGCGCTGTGGCGACGGTCCAGCCGGCCTCCTCTAGCTGGCCCTCGACGTACGGCAGCGCGTACGAGTGCACATAGTAGTACTTGCTGTCGGGGCGGAGGCCGTAGACGCTCTCGTCGGCGACGGCGCCCTTGGCGGACGTGTTGGCCGAGTTCCAGCCAATGTGCGGCACGCTCTTGTCGGAGTCGTCGAAGCGCTTCAGCTGGCCGGGCACCACGCCCAGGCCGGGCACGGCGGTGCTCTCCTCGGAGCCGTCGGCGAGGGCCTGCAGGCCGACACAAATGCCCATGAACGGCTTGCCTTGGGCAATGTGGGCGCGGATGGGCTCGACATAGCCGCCGTTCTTGAACTGCGACAGGCAGTGTCCGAAGTGGCCGACGCCGGGAAGAATCAGTTTCTAGAAGGGCGGGATGGCCTATCAGCTCTAGGCCTGAGGACTCAGTATGTGTGTGTTGAGCAATGGGGCTATGCACACTCATACCTCGGCGTTGGCGACGTCAGCCGGCGAGCGGACCCATTCGACGGTGTAGCCGACTTTCTCAATGGCATTGACGAGCGAGCGGACATTGCCCGCCACGTAGTCGAGGAGGTGGACGGTAGGCATGGTGCGGTGGTGCTGATGGGAGTCAATTGGTGATGTGGAAGCGGGACGGCGAGCGAGAGATGGATGTGGCATGCGTTATTGAGTCACTGCGGCACTTTTTTTGCCAAGGCCGGGGCAAGTTAGTCGTGGCCGCATTTGCAGCATTTTGAATCTATAAATCGGCCACGACAAAGTCACCGTTTCACTTATCGATAAGCGCATTATTTTCCACGGCGACTCGCAGCAACTCACCACCAACCTCCGCATCACCACCACCTCCACAACCACCTCTCCGCCCCAACCGCCGCCATGGTCCGCAAACTGAAGCACCACGAGCAGAAGCTTCTGCGCAAAGTCGACTTCACCACCTACAAATCCGACAACAACCACCGCGACGCAGCCGTCATCCGCCGCTACGCCATCCAACAACCCAGCGACTACACCAAGTACAACCGCATCTGCGGCTCGCTGCGGCAGCTGGCGCACAAGCTGGCGGAGCTGGACCCGGCCGACCCCTTCCGCGTCAAGCACGAGAAGCTGCTGCTGGAGAAGCTCGAGGACCTCGGCATTCTCGGCTCGGGCGAGGGCTCGCGCAAGCTCAGCGACGTCGAGCGCAGGGTCACTGTGTCTGCGTTTGCGCGCAGGCGCTTGGGCGTCGTCATGACGCGCCTGCGTATGGCCGATACCGTGCAGGCGGCCATCAAGTTTATTGAGCAGGGCCATGTGCGCGTCGGCCCGGAGGTGGTGACGGATCCCGCGTTTTTAGTGTCGAGGTATGTTGCGCGCGCGGCTTCTTTTTGCGCGGGTCTTGTGCTGCAAAGTGCGTGGCTAATGACTGCGTGTGTGAAGGAACCTCGAGGACTTTGTCACCTGGGTCGACTCGTCCAAGATCAAGCGCAACATCCTCAAGTACCGCGACCAGCTCGACGACTTCGACCTCGACATGGCGTAGACGCTGCTGTTGTTGTTATCTGTTATCTACCTATATACCGGCGTTGTTGGATCTGCATTTACGGGCGTCAGGGCGCTGCTCACGGGAAGAAAGGCTCACCAGCCAATCGTCGGAGGAACGAAGGAAGAAGGGAAGGAAGAGGGAAAAAAGAAGAAGATCACCATCAAGCATCTCGATACCAATCAATCAATCAACACCGTTTCATTTGCACCACCACCACCCTACCCCCTCCCCCGAAAAAATCCCCCCAACTCTCCCTTCACACCTTCAACCCCCATCCCAGCCCTCAAACTCCCCCTAATCCACCCAGGCAACTTCCGCGCCACCCTCTCCCCCGCATACCGCCGATCCAGCAACAAAATCGCCGCGTAATCGCCCCGGTGCCGAATCGCGCGCCCCACGCACTGGTTGACGGCGCGCATGCACGCGTTTTCGTAGAAATCCCGGGCAGCAGCCTTGCCCGCGTCTGTGTCGGAGCCGCCAGTTTTAGCAGCAGTTTTGTCCTTGGCAGCGGCAGCAGCAGCAGCAGCAGCAGATTTCTCGCTCACGTACTCCAGCTTCGCAACCCACTCTGCGCTGCGCGCGTTCGGAAACGGCAGCCCCACCACCATGACGCCCCGCCCTAGCGCGTCGTTGAAGTTGATGCCCTCCGAGAGCGTGCCGCCTACGACAGCAAGGAGCAGCGCGCCGCGCCCGCCGCCAGTCGTCACGGCTGCGGTGTACGCCGCGAGGACCGAGTCCGTCGAAGTCACTGCGGCGGCAGCAGCGCCCGAGGAAGCCGTAGCCGTAGAGGCGGGTGTATTGCTTGTACCGCCACTGCTAGGAGCAGCGCTCTGCGCCTTCGCCTCCATAAAAACCGGCTTCACTTTCTGCAGCCGCTCCCATATGCTCTCCCGCCCCTGCCCCGCATCCCGCCGCTTCCACGCAGCGACGCACTCGGCCAGATAGGCGTAGCTGGGGAAGAAGACGACGACGCCGTCCGGGATAGTGGCCACGAACGCCAGCAACGCGGCGCCTAAATCGCTGATAGTGCGCGCGCTGCTCCGCGCCCCGAACGTGAAGTCCAGCGGCGCGCCGCTCGCGCCGTGCGTCACGGGGACGGCGAGGAGGTTGCTGGCGGGGATGACGTGCCCACAGGAGAGGGTGGAGATACGTGAGGAGGGGAGGTGCGGGAGGAGGTGCGATGTGTAGTCGCTCATCTGTGGGTATTGTCAGCTTTTGATTCGTTTGTAGTGGTGGTGCAAGAAAGGGCAGGCTTACTGGCGACATGGTCCCGCCCGCGAGAATCACGGCGCGAGCCTCCTCCACGATTTCTCGGAAGTGGTGAGACGGGTCCAGCAGCATGTATTTCAGACACGTGCCCAGCTCGTCGTCGTCGCGGGCGAAGAAGAAGCGACCTTCGGCTGAAGGGTTCATCAGCGCGAGCAGGAAGCTTTGAATGTGCGAGAGGACGGGCATGGCGGTTTTTGTCTGCTTGGCCGAAACCACTCCACCGCGGCTCTGTTGCGCCCCCTTCTCGTTCTTTTGCTGCTCTTCTTCGGCGTGCACAATGTACCCGTCCACTTTGCGCGCGAGCTTGCTCTCCTGCAGATACCGCGCCAGCTTGTACAGATTGATCTGGTCGACGCCCTTGCCCGTCATCATGTCCCCGATCTGCACGACGCCTTCCTGCTCCTTTGAGTTTGCGACCCTGGTCTGGAGGTAGCCGATGAGAGAGTCCAGTAGGCGGACCGTCTGCGCGACGTACACCCTGTTCTTGCCCTTGAGCTTGTTGCGGAACTTCTGCAGATAGATTGTCAACTGAGCTCGGGAGCGCTGCAGCTGCGCCAGCGACACGGACACGGAGTAGATGCCCGTGATGGCATCCATGAGGTTGTGCGCCTCGTCGATGATGACGATGTGGTTCTTCATGTTAATGTCTAGTGCCTCGCGCGCGGACTTTTGTAATAGCAGAGGGTACGGTAGAGTAACAATCTGCACGGCGGTTAGATACGTCCAATTCCGTGGGATGCGTGAGAGACATACCTCGCTTGGCTTCACTGCTGAACGGGAAGCGTAGTACGGACAGATGCCCAACTTCTTCCCGATAGCACCTAGATCTTCAATGTCCCGGATCTGAGCGAGAGCATGGTCTCTGAAGTCATTGACAACATGTTCTGTTTCCTTGGTAGGAAGAAACGGGCACTTGTGGTCTGCGGCGGTCCCCGGCTTCTGCAGGTCAAGACACCTCTCATTAATCAAGGGTGCGCTGTCCAGCTTCGCGACCTTTGGGTTGATGCACAGGTTCTTTCTCGACCCAAGTGTGAGGTGTTTGAACTCTTGCTCGACCTCGACTTCAATTTCTGGTGCACTGGTGCTTCGTGCACGGTCCGCTGGGCGTGCTGAGATGGCCGGCGGAATCTTGACACGCCTGAGTTCGTTGGAGAATTGCGTCAGCTGCGAATGAGTCCTAGAGCAGTAAAAGACCTTCAGCTCGTCCACAGCCTCCGTGTCTTCCTCAGCACTGCTTTTTCCCAACGGCAGTCCTAGCTTCTTCATCAGAGCCTCCGTCTCCGCAGACAAGCCAAGATCCGAGGCCCCTTGGCTTCGCTTCTTGGTCTCTGTGTCATCATCACTCTCGTAATCTTCTAGCAGGAAACGCGCTTCATCCGCTTCCTTGTCGTCCACATCCTTTGGGCTGATTTTCTGCCAGTGTCAACGCATGTTGCTTGCAGATGAACCCGCGTGCATTACCTGTCTCTTGTGATGCGGCTCTCCGCTCTCATACCACTCCTTCAGCTTGCGCTCTTTTGCTCTGATTTTCGCCAGCCGCTCTTCCAAATCTGCTCCTTGCTGGAGGGCTGCTCTGCGTTTTTCTTCTCGAGCCGCTTCCAGCATCCACTCTGGCTCGTCATCATCTACACTCAGTCAGTGCAAATTTCTGGGAACCGCAATTACGAAATATCCTTACCAGCAGTCTCATTGAACAGGCCCTCTTCAAAAGTCTTGCGCTTATGATCACGCAGCCAAGTCAAAGAGCCGCAGATCAAACTCAGCGATTTACCCTAAGGATGAGCACCATCAGCCATGTTCGGGATCTCCATAGGCAAACAAGAAACCATAGACATAGACAACGACTGGAATAAAACTTCAGAACTAAAACCAAAAACCGAGACAAGCCAAGCAAAAATCATGAAAACAATTCAGAAAATCTCACCGTTCCTACGCCCCGTCAGCAAGCCCACTCTACATCCCCCAAGCCAAAACTCACCAGTAGGCGACTCGAAAATCCCAACCTTCCCCTGCTCAATGCACTCATAAAGCGCATTCATAAACTCCATCTGGATCGCATACGGCTGGAACGGGTGATGGAAATCGCGCTCCATCTTCGCTGCCGCCGATGGGACTGTCTTGTCGTCAACAGCTGCAGGCGCCATGGTCAGTGTCAGCGTCAGCGTCAGCGTTCGTGGTCAGGCTTGGTCCTCGCGCGTGGCGGCGCGTACGTGGGTGCGAAGTGAGAGCCGGGCCTGCGGGCTGGAAGACGCGGCGAGACGCGTCGCGTGGTCACGGTTTTCCATCGAGTGAGAGATGCCGAGGTCCCCATGCCGGATTAGGAAAGCGCAGTATAAATACCAAGTACCATTGCCATATGTAAATCAAGAAGTCCGCTAATTTTCTAACTAAATTCTATGTATGCCATTGCGAGCAAAATGAAACGCTCAGTTTTCTATATAATCCTCCACCCTTAAGCAAGGTTCTCGACCTTCCAGACCTTGACCGCCGCATCACCACCAGTCGTGAGGACCTTCTCGTGGCCCTCACCGACCCACGCAACGCCGTTCACACTCTCCTTGTGCGCGTTCAGCATCTTGACGCGCTTGCCCGGGTTCGCGACACTCCAGACAAAGATGTTCGTGTCCAAGCTGCCGCTGACGGCAAACTGCTCGCTGTCGTCCCACGCGACGGCCGTGATGCGCGCCGTGTGCGCGCTCCACCGGTCCGTCACCAGCTTCCACTCGCCGTCCTTGCCCGAGTAGACCTGGATCTTTCCGGCCGTGTTTCCGGCCGCCAGATAGGTGCCCTTGGGCGAGAAGGAGAGCGTCGAGATGACCGCCGTCGAGTTGGTGAGCTCGATGCCCAGGTCGCGCAGGCTGTTGCCCGAGAACCCGTAAACGCGGACAACGTTGTCCTCACCGCCGACGGCGACGAGGTCGTCCTTCGCCGCAATGCAAGTCGGCGGGTAAGGCATCGGCCGCATGCTGGCCTCCTTTCCGTCTACGAAGGTAGAGACGGAGTAGTGGGAGGCAACCAACACAGCATCGCCGCAAGTAGCCACGCCCCTGGGCTGGTAGTGCAGCTCGGTCTTGGACCCAGCAAAGGTCTTTGCGTTTGCGGAAAGGGTGCGGAGCGTGTCGTCCCAGCCAACCGTGAAGATGTTGGACTTGCTGAGGGAGGAGAAGCCGACGACCTGGTTGGTGTGGCTCTCTCCGTCGATGCCAGCGGCAAGGCCGGTAGTGGTGTCCCAAGCGCGGACCTGGCCATCGTAGCTGCCAGTGAAGAAAGTCTTGTCACTGATGCCGGCAGCAGTGACGTTCTTCGAGTGCCCGCGGACGACCTTGATGGGCTTGGACTCGCCTTCAACAAGGTAGTTAAGGTTGCCCTCCAGATCGACGGTGATGATCAGGCCATCACTGCGTCCGTGGGGCCAGGTAACGCCGACCTGCTGGTGAGGAATGCTGACGACACCTTCCTCGCCCAGGCGCCAAGTGTGGACGTTCTCACCAGACTCAGCGTCCCATATCCTGACGGTCTGATCCGCGCTCGCAGTAACAAACCTCTTCGAGTCCTTGTCCCAAGCGACGCCAAAGATGCTTCCGGTGTGAACATCCTCGCCAATCTGCTTGGTAGCCTCGCCAGTCTTTCCGTCATACAGCCATATCCGCTTGTCCGCGCCGACCGTGACGAGGTGCGCTCCGTCGGGGCTGAAGGCAGTGCCGAAGATGAATCTGTTGTGCTGGCCGCGGAGGCTGGTGTTGAACTTGAACGGTGCACCGTGGTAGAAGACCATGCTCGTGTCGTCGCTACCGGTAGCGGCACGCAGAGGGCGCTGCTGCCTGATGGAAACGCTATTGATCTGCGACGAATGGCCGGAGATTTCGCCCACGCTGTTGCCGCTGTCCCAGGTCACGCAGTGGCCGAAACGCTCCTTGCCGTCACCGACAGCGATGATACGCTGAGAGTCGCCATCCCATGCCAGATCGTTTATCCGTCCAGCAATGATGTGGTATTCGCCTGCCCAAGAAAGCTCCAGTCAGCGACCGTCAGGGAGGCCTAATGAATCGACGTTGTTGCCCACCTTTCGTAGCCCCCTCCCCAACACAGTCCCAGACGCGAATGCTACCAGTGACATCACCGCTGGCAACGTAGAAGCCCGAGGGAGAGAAGCGCGCGACGGTCGTCTGGGCGGTGTGGTTGGTGTACTGCCTGGAGACGGAGGGATCGTCGATGTTGCGGACGAAGATGGATTTGCCCGACTATGGCTTGTGAGCTCGAGCCGTGGCTGCAAGTATGAGGACTGTCTTACAGCATAGGCAATCCGCTCGCCTTTGGCGTCCGAGGAGAGCTGGGTTGCCTGACCGCGAGTGGTGGTTGGCGCTGCGGCCCAAATGGCATCTGGCGGGCGAGATTAGCGAGAGCCTGGCGCAACGAGCGATGGAAATACCGGAAGAGATGGACATGGTGACTGCTTGGAGCGTGGTATAGAGGTTATAACAAAAGGAGAAAGATGTGACAATGGGTATTGTTGTTGCTGGCTGAAGCGGCGGGTGTTTGGCAGCGACGTAAACGTACACGTTGTGGGGGTGGCTTTACCGCATGCACAGCCACTGACCCCTCGGTGGCCTGCCACCCCCTCTGGTGTCCACCACCATCGCATGTTGTACGGAGTGCCATACAAGTGCAGTTACCTGTTTTTCTAGGCATCGAGTCGATCACGGCAAACATAAAATACGACAAGCAGTAGTGAATGATTGTGTTATGTATTAATATTTAAGGGTATATGGCATTATTCGAACTAAATGGGTATTCAGTGTTGGAACTCATGAGGGCGTCCTCTAAAATGAAAACGATCGTGTTTCCGACTCTTCTTCCATGAACGATTGTGTTTCAGCCGTCGTGTTCTACACCAGATTACCGGCTCCAGTTGGCATAAGCATCAAATGAATGGCGCGTCGTAAGCGTAAAGCATATAAATAATAAGAATGGCGTAAATCGAGAGTTGCAACCAAAGACTTTTCAGTGGCCATGAAGCGGCCGCACCCTGCAGCTGTTTAAGCCTCTCCAGCATCTCCGTGGCTGCTGTGGTATTGGCCGTACTGCTCTTCCTCGAAAGACCCCGGGCGCTCTTCGGTGGTTGTGTTTTCGAAGTAGCCCCTGTTGTCGGTTTCCAGAGAGCCGTGCGGAGAGGGCGGGAGCAGCTTCATCCGAATGTCGTAGCCCGGGGGCCCTTCTCCGACGACCGGGTTCTCGGTCACAGCAGGGGTCGGAGGCAGAGGCTTAGGGCTGCCCACAAGGGCATCGTTGTACGTCGGCGGCACTTCCCCGATGCTATTGCTGCGGACCTCTCCGGCTTCCAAGTCCCTATCGCTGTCATCGTGGTCCTTGCGGATAAGGAAGTCTCCTTCCTCCACGTATGTATCGATCGGGTGGTGCGTCCAACGGTTGTGGTAACGAACCCAGTTTTGGTACAAAGCACGGCGGTCGAGAAGACCGTTCTTGTAGACCGTGACTGCCAGGTATATCGAAAGGGCGGCACACAGAACGGAGGGAATGGTAAAGATATAGATCATTCCGAAGTCTTGCCAGTGCTGCCAGATATCGAATAGGGTCTCCTGGAAGAGGTGTCGTCCCGAGCCTATCCGACCGAACGCGTCGAAATAGTCCCGCCAAACGAACCGGTAATACGGCTCTTCGGAGATATCAGCACAACGCCAACTGCACAACGAACAGGCAGAGATGTTGTCTGGCCGGCGTGGTCTGTAGAACGGGTCCCTGTCTACAAGCTCGACGTTCTCGATGCGGTAGGTCCCTGGGCTGGAGTGGAAGGGGAACCGCTCGGCCAACGTGACTTGCAGAGTCTTTTGTGCGCTGTCGTCGAGGAAGCCACGGGCAGGCTGAACCCCGTTGTGCAGCTTCGGTGCCTGGGCACCCATGAGGTCCAGACTCAGGGTCGTGTAGTATCGATAAGAATCGTTCGTGGTGTGCTCCAGGCGGTCGTAGTCGAGCCGATGAGGCGAGACCATGTAGTCTTGTTCGAAGGTCTGGAACTCGGCCGCGCTGATGTTGGCAAAGACCTGGCTTGCTATGATATCCGCAGGGCGGTTCGGGTCCCGCAGGGGAAAGATGGCTTGGCCGTTGAGCAAAAGCGTGCGGCCGCTGTCATCCAGAGCCAGCTTGAAGACGAAGGCGGTTGAAGGTGACGGCGCAGTTTCACCGTTGGCCGCAGTGTCCCTAGACTCAGTGTGGAGCGGGAAGCCCGGGGTATCGAGCTTCACCAGGAGTTCTTGGCTCCTCTCGATCCATGTTATGTCGTTGGCGGGCTCCCAGGACCGCGCCAGAGCGGGAGACAAGACGCTGAGCGCGAGAAGGACAGAGGAAAAGACAGAAGGCATGGCTGCAGGTGGACGAGCGGGCCTGGGAAAGGAGAGGAAGCCATGGCGGTGACGGTGAGCTAGAAAGAGCCCGCAACGACGATGCTCTCGGACGCGTCTATGGTCTGTGATTTGGGTCCGAGGGGGTCTGTGATCTGCCCGCGCACGATAAGAAGCCAACCGAGCCATCTCCCTCGGGCCGGCCCACCGCTCGGAGATATCCATAATCCATCCATCTCATCCCATTTCCCGTCTCGCACATCCACTACTCTCATGGATCGTTGACTTACAAATCAGGCATGATGATGATGCTGCGTTCCGTTGTTGCGTGAAGCCAAGCTCCTTGGTGGTGAGCGGAGAGACCAATGGAGCTGCCGCACGCGAGGGACGGTGCGTTGCGCCTCAAAAGACCTAGAGTAGCCGACCAGAGTGTAGCAAAATGGACTATTATAACGTCGGCTGGAGACGGGGGTCAGTCCAGCTTAAAGTCACCAAGTTTACCCTCAATTCCCACGATGCGCATTCAAGTCTATTCGCAAAATGAAACCCTCATCCTATCTTCACTTTCTCTTCCTCAACCTTCCGCTTGCGGTCTCCCGGCCTACAGCCGGTTCTCAAGAAAAGACACCTTCGGAACCCTGCGAGGCTAAAATCGGCGCTACTTGGGTTCCGGCAGCCCCACCAACACTCCAGTCGCGAGATGAGCCTGCAGCTGTCGAATCTCACACTGGACGCCTAGCATCACTCAACATTATTGTTGGCGATGGCGGCTCGCCCGCCGCAGACAAGAAAAAATCGAAAGAATGGGGGCTCGAATGTCACGATCACGATGGACCAAACATCTTCTTCACCCATCCACTGCTGTCCAACATTTCATTCAACGTCCATACTGAATGGTATGTCACGTATCCGGGCCGCCTGGCGAGGAAGTTCAGCAGTGAAGGTTACAACATAACGAAGCCTTCAGAGCGTACATGCTTTTGGAAGGAGATAAGAAAAGTCAAAAAGCATTGGATTGAGAGGGGGAAGATCAGCATAAGAGCAACTGGTGATGCGAACATCACCATGGCGGAGGAACAGCTAAAAGACATCACCAAAATCATGGAAGATCTGGCACCTACCGTTGAGATTACGGTGCTCGCTCTAGGGCTCACAATACCCATCTGGGGCATGCTTCTATTGAGGGCATGCGTGGCTGTCATTGCCTTCTGCTGTGGCCTATTCATGGTCATCAAGGAAACATTCCGGTCGCGCAGGGGTGTCAATATCGCCGCGCACGACCACGGTTCCGACGACGGCGGTGCTGGCCCGGACTGTGAATTGGAGTCCCCTACTTCCACTGAGTTCCGCAACAAGGACGTCTCGTCACCCTTCACCACCAACAGGCGATGGTCGAGCTTCGGCAGAGCGGGCAGCGGTACCTGGAAGTTCCTCCCGGCGTACACTGAAGAAGGACGCACGGTCGAGTTGCACGAGCTGAGGCACGGCTCCAGCGCATCTAGTTCTGCTGCACCGCCTTATCCGGGAGACATGCCGCCGCGGTACAGCATAATCGAGGCTATGAGAGATGAATGGAAGCACGAAGACAGGAGGGAAAGCAGAACCGACGACAGAGATTCGTGAATAGCACCTAGCCCTAGAACAGCTGGTGGTGAAGACATAAGATCGATAAATCTTGAACAGTTTGCTTGGGCAATCAATTGGAACGTAGCTTGGTTGCTGTGAAAGTGTTTGCCCTGCGCGCGTGGCATAGGGAAGGTGCAGTCACACGCGCCGCACCCCTTCCCACCACGACAATAGCACCATAGGTAGGCAGGCACCGACGCATTAATAAACCCACCGTTGACAACCCGCATTCTCCCCTCATCTCTCACTCCTCAACACCGCTCACCATGGGTTACTGGGGCTACAAACTCTTCCAATCAGACCACGCGTACGACCTCATCGAGGCAATCGAAGACGACGCCAACCTCCCCATCCACTTCACGCGCAATGACGCCGAAAAAACCACAGCCCAGCGCACCCTCAACAGCGGGCTCCTAGCCCGCCTGTCCGCCAAGTACGAGGCCGAGGTGGCAACGCACAAGCTCATCCTGCTCGTCGCGTTGGCCATGGAAGTCGGCGCCACCATCAGCACCGAACTGCTCCAGAAAACAAAGACCAAGAACGCAAACCTCGGCATCCCCGACCAGGCCCGCGAGCAGATGAAAGACGGCGCTGGCGGCGTACGTGTCTGGACAGTGGTATCGCTTCGACAGCCCTGGCGTCTACGAGGAGATGGCCACCCGATAAGTCTTCACGAAGCGCTGCGTGCAGTACATACCCAGCCTCTTTGCACATACTCACTGACTTGCCAAAGCCCCCCGCAGCAGCCGGCCAATGGTTCCAACTACGTCATGATCAACATGTACCCGCGCGTGAGCTGCTGCGCCGACGAGTTCGTGCTCGACCCCTCCGTGGTCATCAACGCGATGCGCGCGCGCCAGCAGCAAGAAGCCGCGCAGCGGCAGCAACAACAGCAGACGCAGCAGCAAGCTGGTGTTGGCCCCTTCTGTCATACTTGCCGCAAGACGCAGGCGCAACTTCAGAACAACAGGATCCTTCGCCGCTGTGCGCGCTGCTTGACCGATGGGCTCGTGTACTGCTCGCGTGAGTGCCAGCGCAAGGACTGGAAGAGGCATAAGAAGGTGTGTAAGGCGGCGAAGGGAGGTGAGGGGGCGGAGTAGCTTGCTTGGTTTGGGCAGGCGTCACTGGATGATTGACTTTGCTGGAGGTGGATTGACTTGCTTGCTTGCTGGGAGGATATCCGTGCAGACGAGGGCAGCTGAGAAGTGTATGTAGCGGCAATGATTCTACTTCGTAGCCGTGCTTCGACATCATACATACCTAGGAATCTCACAGGCTCATCCACGCACTCATTTGTTGCATCCACAACTCCAAAAATCCAACATGTCCAACTTGAATTTATTTTCAACCCCTCTCCCCTCCGCACATCAACCCAACAACATAATCCACATCACTCTCCCCACAAATCCTATCTCCTCTCCAGCCCCTTCTTCTCCCCCTCCCCCTCCTCACCCTGAAACAGCGTCTCCTGCGCACTCCACAGCTCACTATACACGCCCCCACAATCAATCAGCCGCTCATGCGTGCCCATCTCGGCGACCCGCCCGTCCCTGAGAACGATAATAACGTCGCTATCATAAATAGTCCGCAGGCGATGCGCAACGAAGACGGACGTGCGCGCCTTCTCGCGCAGGACGCTGTTGATGTTCCCGAGCAGCGCTTGCTCCGTGTGCGTGTCGAGGGCGGAGGTGGCTTCGTCGAAGAAGAGCAGGGGTGGGTCTTTTAGAATGAGTCGCGATACGGCGAGGCGTTGTTTCTCGCCGCCTGTGGTGCGTGGGGAGGGGGTGTTAGCTGCTGTTGAGCGTGTATGTGTGTGTGTGTTGGGGGGGGGGGGGGGGGGGGGGGGGGGGGGAGGAAGCAACGCAACGCACCAGAAATCATCATCCCCCGCTCGCCGACCATCGTGTCATACCCATCGGGCCACGCGCTGACAATATCATGGATCCTCGCCCTCTTCGCGGCGGCTTTCATCCGCTCATCCGACGCCTCCAAGTCGCCATAGCGGATATTATGCGCAATCGACGCGTTGAACAGCGGCGTGTCCTGCGGCACGACGCCAATAGCGCGACGCAGCGACTCGAGCGAGACGTCGCGGATGTCCTGGCCGTCGATGGTGATGCGGCCGCTCTGGATGTCGTAGGAGCGGAACAGCAGGCGCAGGATGGTGCTCTTGCCGCAGCCGCTGGGGCCGACGATCGACACCTTCTTGCCCGCTGGAATGGTCATGGTCAGGTTCTTGAGGATGGGCCGGTCCGGGCGGTACCCGAACGTGACGTTGTCGAAGTGGATTTGGCCGCCCGTGAGCACCAGCGGCTTCGCGTCCGCCTTGTCTTTGACTGCCACGTTCACTTTTTGCAGGCTGAACAGCGTCTCCATGTCCAGCAGCGATTGCCGCAGCTCCCGGTACACGGAGCCCAGGAAGTTGAGCGGCACGCTGAGCTGGAACACTAGCTGGTTCACCATGACCAGGTCGCCGACCGTCAGCTGCCCGTTCGCGACCCCGTTCGCCGCTAGGTACATCATGGCTGTCAGCGCCGACGAAAAGATCACGTTCTGCCCGCTGTTGAGGAAGGCCAGCGACGTCGCCACCTTGATCGACGCTTTCTCGTACGCTTGCAGCGACTTGTCGTACCGCGCGACTTCGTACTTTTCGTTGTTGAAGTACTGCACTGCGGGTTAGCTCCCTACTCGGCCCCTTTGTCTCGTCATGGGATCCATTGCTCCTGCAAAGACGTATCATACCTTGACGGCCTCGTAGTTGATGAGCGAGTCCACGGCCACAGTGGCGGCCTTGTTGTCGGCGGCGTTGGCCTGCTTGCGGAACTTGGTGCGCCACGACGTCGTGAGGATGGTAAAGGCACTGTATGCGACCATGGTTGCAGCGGTGATGACGGCGAACTGGGCGCCGTAATTCCACGTCTGGTCGTATTAGCCCTGTCTAATGCCCAATGCCGAGGAGCAAAAACATACGAGGATACCGCAAACAAGCGAGATCTCGAGGGCGGTCGGCAGGACGTGGAAGACCATCGAGGTCAGCAGGAAGCTGATGCCCTTGGTACCGCGGTCAATGGCGCGCGTCAGGCCGCCAGTCTGTCGGGAGAGATGGAAGTTGAGGTCGAGCTTGAGCAAGTGTTCGTAGACGCTGCAGGCGACGCCGCGAATGGCCTTTTGCGCGACGCTGGCGAAGACGGCGTTGCGGAGCTCCTGGAATACCGTCGCGCCCATTCGGGTGACGCCGTCTGGTGTATGTACTTCAGCGTCTACCTACAGCATACGGGGCGGCCGGCTCAGCTTACAGGCTACAATCATGGAGCCGGCCACGGTCCAGGCGGTGCCGCCGACAGCAAGGAAGTCAATGTTCATCGAGTCCACTATGCTCTTGAAATAGAAAGGAACTTGCACATTCAAGACCTGAGAGAAGAAGGCTATGAGTATGAGAGTTATGTACATGGACTCGGAGAAGGAACGAGTATACAACCTTTGCGCCGACCAGCAAGCCCACCGACAGGCCCACGCGCATCCGCGTGCCGAGATTGTCCTTTTTTGCGCCGCGTCAACACAGCAGCATTGGAGCTCCATTGGGCTCGGCGCCTACCTTTGGCCACAGGTACCGCGTCATCTCCTTCATAATGGCCCAGTCAGCCTTGCGCTGCTCCTTGTTGGTGACCGTCTTCTCGGCTAGCAGCGGGTCATTCTTGTCGGCAGCCGTTTTCGCATTGGTAGGCTTCGCAGTGCCCGGCTTGGTGGCGGCAGAGGCATTGATGGGAGCTGCTTTGGGGTCATTCTGGTGGCGGGGGCTGCTGGTCACGAAGACGCGGGCAAAAGGCGAGGCAGAGCGGGGGAAGGACGAGATGCGGCAGGGCGGCAGGTGTGGGAAGGTGCGCGGCGGGCCAGAGCAGGCGCCGCGCACGAGATGGCGCGTCAACATGATGTCGAAGCTTTAGCACTGCGCCGGGCTGGCCATGGTGTGTCGACTTGGCTGCTCCGGGAAGAAAGAGAGAAAGAGGGGAGAGATGCGTGCGCAATGCGGGACGTCAAGGTGCAGGGGAGCAAAGGCGTCATCGTCCTTGGCGTGTTTGCATCCTTCAGCCCTACGCCTTCGCCGAAAGGCCCAGCTGGACTTCGCTCGAGCTGCTGCATTTCCACTCCCATAATCCACGCCCTTCTCCCCCGCCATGCGCCCTCTGACCTCCAGGGCCGTCTGCCGCGCGCGCAGAGTCGCCGTCGCCCGCCCATTGGCCCGCCGGCCCATCCACATCAGCGCCACTCCCGCCTCCACCACCCCGAGCTTTGATCAGGATGTCGCGGCCGCCTCTTCGACCGCAGGTAGCTCGCCCTGCCCTCCACCACCGTGTTCGACGCGCTAAAACAAGCCAGATGCCCGCTTCGAGGTCCTAGGCGCGCCCTACTCGCTCCTCTCCGTCTCGCTGTCCGCGTCGCAGAACCTGTACACCCGCCGCGGCACTCTTGTTGCCGTCAACGGCAAGGCCGAGAACGTGAGGCCTTTTGCGACCTCACCCATTGACCCACGACCTGGGCGCTGACTCCCGCCGCAGACCGTCTCCACCCTCTCCCTCCTCGAGCCCTTCCGCCGCGCCGCTCTCGGCATTCCCTTCCTCTACCAGCGGATAAACTCAACCAGCCCCATCTCCGCCCTAATCTCCACCAAGTCGCCCATCACCTCCTTCGCCGTCGTACACCTCGATGGCAGGTTAGACTGGGTGGTTGCGCAACGACAGGCGCTGCTGGCGTGGACCGGCCACTCGCTGTCCGTCCGCCCAAAGATCAACACCAAGATGGTACGCTATCTCTCTCGCTCTCGCTCTACGCGACGCGTTTCGCGTGCTCAGACTTGCTCACTGACCGACAAAGAGCTTGGCGCACTGGGGTAGCTCCCACGTCACGGGCCGCGGCCTGCTCGCTCTGGCCGGCCGAGGCCAAGTCTACCAGGTCCAGCTGAAGGCCGGCGAAGAATACATCGTGCACCCGAGGTAAGAACCCTATACCTGCGCGCATTGTCGAAGCAGCTCATCCACTAACCAACCCACAGCAACGTCCTCGCCTACACGATGACGTCCGCCCCGCCCCAGCCCTACCGCTTCAAGTCGACCTCGCTGCGCCTCCAGATCCCTTCGTTCGGCCTCGGCGCCCTCCTCCCCGCAAACACGGGCCTGGGCCGCTTCATCGCCGAGATGCGCAAATCGGCGGCGTGGAAGACCCTCGCGCAGGGCAGCTTTACGCTGCGCACCTGGGCGCGCCGCACCGTGTGGGGCGACCGGCTGTTCGTGCGCTTCCAGGGCCCGACGACGCTGCTGCTGCAGTCGCGCGCGGCGCGCCTGTCGGACTCGCTGACGACGCGCGACGTCAATGAGATTGCGGACGCGCCGGCGGGCGTCGTCGCTGATGCGCTGCAGGCTGGTGCGAGGAAGGAGTCTGGACATGGTTCTGCGGTGGGGGAGGTGGCGAAGGATGATGGTAAGAGCGAGGAGGGGCATGCTGCTACGTTTGCTAGTGTGGACAAGGATGGCAAGGTCTCGTTTGAGAGGAAATGATTGAGCGTGCGCTGTGGTTGAGGGGGAGGGAGTGTTGGTGTTGATAGCGAGGGAAGATTGAGTGTGTGCGTGTGTGTGAGGGGAAGAGGAGTCCACGGCCGTGGCTGTAAAAATACCTAGGTACCTGATTGCAGGGTTAGTTGGGAAAATACGCATTATCAACCCACCTCGCCTACTCACCTACTGTATCCTCCAGATGTTCTCGCCTGCAAGATATTCACTGAGGCAGGGAAGCGGTCAGTCCTGCATAGGATACGGCAGCAGTAAATAGACGGGTACAGGGACTGGTGCGGAGAGGAGAGTGGGTGAGGCGTTAAATGTAATTGGCGAGGGGCTGGTTTGTGACGTGACGTGGAGGTGATGGGATGGGATGGGATGGGGTGGGGTGGGAATAGACTTACCTGCCTAGCGCTATATATGCAACAGCAATACGCTGATAACTTTCCTTCCATGCTTAGTCGTCGTCGTTAGTGAGGTAAGGGATTAGGTGCTTTTACTCCCGTTTCTTTTCCGCTTCGGATTCTATATTTTTTTTTAATTTTTTGTCTTCTGCCTTCTGTCTCCTTTTTTCGTTTTTTATGGCTCGGAAGGGATAGGTAAGTATCTCCTACTTACTTAAATAGCTTACTTTTAGGCCCCGGATATTTGTACACCCCTATTTCGACTACATGTACATCCCCTTACCACCGCCTGCCTAATCGAGTAATAACTAGGCAGAAAGTTGCCTTCGGTGCCGCGCGAGGATATCTCTAACCTTACTATTACAGCGCGGTAAGCAGGGAGCCCGTAGTTATTCGAGTTATTATATATTATAAGCGTTACTCTTTTACGCGCGCGATCGCTCCTGCGTCCTCGCTATCTTCGTCGTCGTTACTATTAATTATAACTTACTTAGGCTGCCTACTAGAGGTATTAGTAGTACTGCGGCAAACTCTCTTCGCTAGTAGAGCTACTAGTATAATTATAGTTATAGGATATAGTTATGGGTAGGTACGTAGGCGCGAGGTGTTTTTGCAAGATGCGGACGTAAAGACGCGAAGTTAACTTTCTGCCGAGTTATTACTCGATTAGGCAGGCGGTTAAGGGGGGTGTATATATAGTCGAAATAGGGGTGTATAAATATCTAGGGCCTGCTTTTATAGCTATAGCTATACTACTAGTCTTTTCGTGGTTTTAGAGTAGTTTAGGCGAGAGAGGAGTAGGTTATACTACTTTTAGAGTTAGGATAGAGAGGGATTGTTGTGTAGATCTTCGGCGGGGAAGATGCTGTGTGGGTTTTAGGTGTAAGGAGGGTGTTTGGTTGTTGTAGTCTTACGGGGCTAGGTTATTAGGTTTTTGTTTATATATTTATTATTTTTAGTATATTAAATATAATCCAATCGTGCTTTATTATATTTGTACCTAGATCTTTGGTTCCTGCGGCTTTAGGTTACTCGGATAGCTGTTCTTGGTTAGCTAGCTAGTGAATTAGAAAGTGGATTGGAAATGAAGTGTTTGGATAATTAAGAGAGAGTGGTAGAGAGATAATTAGTAGTGAGATAGATAGAGAGATACAAGAAAGAGAAATAAGAGAGGGAGAGACAGAGCTACGCATTTTGAAACAAAACCAGTTTAACTGGCTCAACATGCACTTTTTTGTGAGCGACTAATGTACCTAGTATCTCTCTCAATTAATTGCCTACCGCATGCGCTTTCTATACGATAGGCGCCTACCCGGTTCAAGGCTGAAGAGCGGGGCAATTCGTGAATCGCGGGTTGCACGTCGTCTAGTGGTGCGCATCCGCCAAAATGCAGCGTGCCGCTCCGTAAATTTGCCTTATTTCAGTCGTGCAAGAAACAGAATTGGGGTTTCAGGCAAGAAGGCTGTGGCACATGAATGACGCCACGGAGCTTTGATAGGCCGTTCGGGTGCACAGAACGTATCACTGCTTTATCCAAAAGCAACTTCATGCCTTGAGCTGGGATGTCTTTTTCTCGTGTATGAAGCTGCCCGCACTTGTATCACCACTATTATTCGTGTGGCTGAGCTTGGCAGCCTTGCAGGGTGATTATATTACAAGACGGGATTCCCGAGCTATTCTTTAGAAGCGAAGCAACGATTTGTGTCAGGTTAACAGCAACTACGACAACGCACCAGAAAAGATGTCCCCTTCTCCGTTTACTACACATGTTACTTCCATAACGCCCGCATCAGCTTCAGATACAGTTTGGGAAGAGTCCGCAGCAAGCCTAGCAACAAAGTCAACAACGAGCTTAGTAACGATTTATATAAGGCCTCCGTATGGATCTACAGTCTCTGGGCCCTATAAGCCTCCACTTCTAACCGGTGATAATGCACTAGTAAGTATATGAGCTTTTTAAAAAAAATTATCTTTAATGTTTTGTAGGAATCTAAATCTGACTTCGATGCCAGTGGATACCGAGTGTAACCTTGCCATCAGACCAGGAAAAGACAAAGAGTATAAATGAATACTTAATTGGTCCTTTGACAACGGCATTCAAGTTTCCAGATGATTGTGCAATGCCCCTAATGTTTGCTGGCTATAACTCTTCCGACTTTACCGCTTACCAGGCCGTAGACTGCGGTACAATCGTTCTACCCTATCAGAGGAAATGTTGGCCTTTGGGAGCACCTAGACTTAGCTCTGGCCAAAAAGAGCAGACACCATCGGTTGGCTTTTATTCTCCTGGAGTTATCTGTCCGAAAAACTATACAAGTGCTTGCACTTCTATATTTGGGGAAAATGCATCCGGAGCGTTTAGCTTCGCGTTTCCACCATCGGAAAAAGAAACAGCAGTGGGTTGTTGCCCCTCGTAAGTGCTTTATCTTGAATAAATTTGCCTGAGACTCATCAACTGATGCTTACAGAGGCTATTCGTGTGCCAACACCGGTGGTTACCAAAGCTGCATAGCCGAAACTGATTCCACGGTTCTGTCTGTAGCAGCGTGCATGTCTTCAACCATACGCGTTAACTACGCTTCACCCTTTACCATACCATATACATCAGATGATGGTTTAGTTGCCAACTCTTTACATCTCCAAGCGCCACTTATACAGCTGAAGTGGAAGGAAGCGGACCGTACAGTTGGCATTTCGGCCAACACTGCATCCGAGAGCGGACTCAGTTCAACCGCCATCATCACCCTGGCAACAACCATACCCGCCGTCGTCTTGGCTGCAACCATAGTTTTCGTTTGGTGGATGCTGCGCCGGAGAAAACAAAGGAGACGTCAGGCCGAAGAGGAAGCAGAAAAAGCATTGCGAAAAACTTCGGAAGAGAAGGCTGAGTTACCTGTGGCCGGAGCAGAGATCTCGGAGCTGTACGACCATCCACGGGAATTAGCTGCCGAACCTGTACCGCCACGAGAACTGGACGGCACATCTACTGGAGCACGCGTCCATGAGCTGAGTGCCGATAACACGACCAACGCTACGCGGAATGAGAGCTAGTTGTCTTTGGCCAAGATGATCAAGCACGATCAAACTATTTTGGAGCAAGTCATATTATTTGATTCTTGTGCAATTTATCCCTTGTACCATAGCAAGTCGTTCACCGATGGAGCATTTGATGTGAGCTTTCCCGCCACGCAACCAGCCTTTTTAACCGTAGCAAATAATCTCAGATACGCCTTACTCCCATCCTCCCGTTTTTGTGGTGTCGAAGTCAGCCAGTAGGCAAGAGGTCAAGCCGCAATCGCAGTCGTGGAATGATCTAGGTGGATTTGACTTCGGACTCGCGCCCATCGAGGTCGAGCTTACATTCGGTCATTTTCTCGTCGTAACCCTTGGCCACAAGCTCGGAGACAGCCTTCTCATGGGCCTCTTCTTCAGCAACCCTGTAGTGAATGGTCAACAAGGGTTTGCAAATCATTCAAACATGGTGGTGTCCTACAAGCGTTCGAAAACCTCCTCGATGCTGGGATTGTCGAAGTCATAGCATTCTCCGGAGACGTAAGTTTCAAGAGCGATACTCATCTGTTTGAGCGCTATGGGATGTGTCATTAAGTCGTTCTTGATTTCACGGATTTGGCGCTTCGTGCAAGCCTTCATCAAGCGGCTGATGTCTGCACCAACCCTCATGGCCATCGCAACGAGGAGGATGAGCTTGCGCGTGCCGTCGTCATCATAGATCAGATAGTACCTCATGTACAAAGTCTCTAGAAGTCCGGCGTTGAGGGCGTGCTTGACTGCAATCTTCTCCTCGCTCGTGGTGGAGTAGATCTTCATGCCAGCCTCTTCTTCGAGGTCACCAATCGAGTCGAAGTCACATTGCTCGGCACAGTTGAAGATACTGTAGCATGAAGTATCTGAGTCATCCATGATGGATGATGTTGAGAGGTGAGGTGAAGGTGAAAGGTTGAGCGGGATGACGAATGTTGATTAGGTACGAAGTTGTTGGTCGGAGCGCGACGAGAATACTTCAAAGGAAGGCGCCTTCTTTGTTTGTCGAGGGCTCTGATTTTGTTTAAGGCAGGAGCTGCGGCAGCCGCGACACCACATCGACCCCAACAAAAGTATCAAGCTGAAGACCCGGATCGAACGGGAACTGACGGATTCAGCAGCGATGCGGCTTGACCGTTGGACGTCAGAGGTGCCTCCAGACCCTCGACAAAAAAGCAGAATCGAAGCAGATCGGTGAGACAGCGGATCGCATCTTTTCCCGTAAGACATTTTCAATGACATGCTTCAAACAAACCTACTTGCTTCTCAGACCAACTTGAGAAAGGTTGCCGCTATTTCGCAATCCTCCCACATGGCTACAGCTTCTCCATTCATAAATCCATGGAGGTAGCTCTCGCCGCACAGCAGATATTCTCTTGTACCAGACCCATTCCGAAGGACGAAAGGGACACGCCCGCCAAACAAAACGCAAACCACATCATCAGGCTTCGTGAGCGATGGCCCGATGCCAACATGGCCGTCTGCAGTGATAAAAACCCGCCGGTGTAGACAGACACCGCGCGTTGTCTCGACAAACTGAAAGCAATCACCACCAGTCCCGTACCGCTGTTGGAGACTTTCCTTGGCTTCAAATTCAATCCCTAGCTTTTCGAAGTTTGCTAAAACATCCGCAATCCTTTCAGTGTTTGTTAATGCAGCTCTCTCATTACCCGTGCGCCTGACAATCCCACCAGCGTTCAATGTCAAAGAGAGCGCCTCAAACGCTTCCTCTTCTGTTTTTGATCTTTCACGCGCAACCTCGCTGTATCGCAGCCAAATACTCTTCAATGGTTCAGCAGCTGCTTCCAAAGTATTTGTAGGCTTCAAAAACGACGTTTCATCGAAAAGTTTCGAGCACCACAGTATCCTGTCGAGGATGAGACCCTTCACGTCAAGTACAGAACCGTGCAACGAAAACTCCGACGGAACAGAGGAACAGGCTTCGAAGAATGGCCTTGGACTCCAATCGAAACAGACGTTTTCCAGCCAATCATCCCATCGTGGAACCCATGACGGAGATTCCGGGTCGCTTTGGGAGAAGTCATCCGCGTGTATAACGTGGGATAAGAGGCGAAGTGGTTCAGGTTGCTGTAACAGTTTTCCAGCAAGAGAGAGATTGACATCGGCACACGACTTGGCATAGTCGACCGGTATCAAAGACTCCAACCCCTCTGCGAAACAGACTCTCTTGAAAGCCGGATGGCTGAGCAATGCGTACACCTTGTCGCTTGGATCCGAGCTTTCTCTATGACGTGCCCTGTGAAGCACAGCTCTAACGTCCATGTCTTCGCCATTTTTGAACCGGATGCGAAGCACTCTCACTACTGGCGTTAAGTGAAGTGAATAATGCAACTTGATCCTCCTTGTACGAAAATGAAGTTGGAAACAAGCCGTTTGCAAGGCATCCCAGGATACCACAGCTTTGCCACAAAACACCCGTGCATCGGAAGCCAGCCCGATTTCTTGAAGAACCCACATGCGGTTGAACCACGGGAGCCACATGATTTTGGAGAACGCCTCCCAGGCTTCAGAAGGGTATTCCATCAAGACATTGTCGAGATCATCTTTTAAGGGCACCTCCACAACCTTTACGGCTAATTTCTTCACCAAATCGAAACCTTCCTGCGGGTTGAAGTCTTCACCGCGCCCGAGCCAAACAAGAACTCGTTTGGCACCTTCGAAGATCTTTCCCATGAGCGGCACCTGCTCCCCGCGCTCTTTGATGTTTTTCTGGTCAATGCAAATAGCATCCGCCCAGAGCATTCGAGGATCCGTTTTCTTCCTGAACCTTTGCAAGGCATCGACGAGATTTGCCGGCACTGATAAAGGCATTCCGTGGCAGAGCACCTCCGCGGTGTCCGATCGATCACCCCACACGTACGAGACCGCTTCGTAGCGGGGCACATTGTCGATGTGCTCGGCTTGGATCGAGCAACGGACAGGGTCTTCCTCGCATCCTGGCAAGAGCTGCAACAGGCGAATGTGCTTCTGATCTGTGCCCGGAAGAGGTTCGTACTGGTACGTCGTCATTTCCTACGCAAGCCGCGATAGCGCGGAAACGCGGTCAAGTTCCGAGCGGATGGCTTTTTGGGTGAATGCCGTCACGATGCCGCTGCGACATGACATAATCGCGTTCTGGAGCGTTTGTAGTCGTGGTTGTTTGAAGTGAGGTCAGGCAATTGTGTTGCCAAATTTTAAGTGGGGAAGCGGGCTCTTGTGTTTCAGCCTCGGTCGTCCATCCTTCGTGAAACATCCACCGCCGTGTCGCGTGTCGCGTCTTCCGAACGCTCTTTGTTCGACATCACAGAAGCCGCATTTTCGCGATCGGGCATGTTCTCAGACCTGCTTCTGTATCGCCCAATCTTGTACCAAGGCAGCTCAAACACCGCGTCCGTCTCTTCCAGGCTCTTCCCCGCCAACTCCGGCAGGAAACCCCACACCCAGGCCAGCCCAAGAGCAGTGACCGCAGCAAAGAAATAGAATGTTCCATGCGGCTGAAGCGCGCGATCGAGCAGCATCTCTGGAAGCGCCTTGTTGGCTCCGTACCTGTTCGCAAAATGAAGGACCATGACGCCGGACATGCCCAGCGCGCGAGCACGGAGCGGAAAGATTTCTGCGTTAACGAGGTACTGCATCGAATTCCAGCCGATCGCGTAGCCGGTGCCGCAAAGGTAAATGAACGCGATGGCTGCGGTGCTTGCATGTCGCTGTGAAGGGCTGTGCACAGCGCCGTCAGTCGCGGATGGCACTACGGTCAGAAACACCGCGATGTACAGCATGCCGACAAACTGGAGAGATATTCCAGCCATCAAGCTGCGCTTGCGGCCCAGAAGGTCGATAACAAAAATTGCAAAGAGAAGTGAGGCGACCAACTTCACGATGCCGAGGATCGCGGTGTACAGCAACTTTTGGTTGTGGCCGGGGACTCCTAGGATGGCGAAGAATTCCGGGGCGTAGAGCGTGATGTTGCTTGCGCCGGACCATTGTGTGAGGAGTTGTGCAGTAATGGCAACGACGAGACGATAACGGTTACCTGGCTCGCTGACGAGTTCCTTCATGGCGCTGACAGAGCGTGTGCTCAGCCTGACTGAGTTCTCTTGCTGGAGTTGTGCGCGGATGTCGCTGAGCTCATCGGAAAGAGCGGGATCGCCTATTGGCAAGCCTCTGAGGCATGATAGAACCTCTGCGGCGCGCTCTTCCTTTCCGACATTAATCAAATACCGTGGAGACTCCGGTGCGTAAGCGAGGAGGGCGAGGATTATGGCTGCAAAAATGATGGGCACGACTTGCGGAATAACCTTTTCCTTGTCAGCATTCATGGGATATATGCTAATGACAGGGATCTTCGAGCAAAGCTTCACCTACCCATTGCTTGGAGTAGCTGTTGGGAAGATGAACAGCAGCTCCATAACTCGCAAAGTATCCCAAAACCATTCCGAAATACTCCGTGGCTCCGAAAAGAGATACGGCAAATCCTCTAACTGACTTTTCAGCGCATTCCTATCGGAGAATTAGCTATTACGCAGGCAAACTGTGGAGTGGAGGATCGTAGTTTTTGAAAAATATGGGACAGTAACGATTAGTCCTCGATCTGGTTCAGGTTCACTTGCAGATGCGCACAGAACGTCTGCCAAATTACTCCCCGGAATGCTGCACAACGGGAGATGGCCACTTACCGCGAGATACATTGGAGCGACGATGGACATCTGGCCGAGGCCTATCCCAAGGATGAAACGACCAACGTACAGCCATCCTAATTGGCCATCGCTCGTCATGTATACGATGACGCCAACGAGCCACATGGTGCACATTTCACGGGCAATCCACAGCCGGCCAACGCCATCGCCCATGATAAACGCACTAAAGAGAATTAGCCAGAAGACAACAAGGACCGGTTCGGACAGCTTACATGAGAGCACCGGCAAGAGATCCTAACTGAACGATAGACGTGATGTTACCAGTGACGTCTGCTTTTCGGCTTGCACTCATCAAATCCAACCCAAAATCATGGACGAAGGACTTCTGAATCAGCATGGCGGCAACTAGGCTTTCGTCAAGACCTGAAATGTTCTTAGCCTACTGCCTAATCGCGTACAGTACTTGATATGGACCCACCTCTGGCTACTCCCATGAAGCCAAAGCATGTTATGATATAATAAAGGCGCCAATTTAGCGGCTCGCGCGGCGCACTGTCGAGGATTTCCTTAAAGTATCCGAGCATGATGGCAATGGCAGCTGTGCACGAGCGACAAGGCTGCACAATCAACAAGACTGAAGCGCTACGGAAAGCAAGCGACTGGAGGACGCACGCGAGGGAGAGACAGGCACGTTAGCTCACAATACGAAGAGCGGACAAAGTTTGATTTAAAGTAAACGAAGATCAACGACCCATCGGCACAACGATCGGAAACCGGAACGGAAGGCGGAAGCACGGCAGCCCTAGTGACGAGTCCTGCTTGGAGACACTCGGATCACACGGCAGGCACGGCATCCGAGAGCGGTCATTCGGGCCGTGCCGAGCTGTGTACGCAACGTCTTGAGCTTAGACATAGGAAGGCGTAGGGCGGAGTTGAAGGGCGTTTTTTGGTGAGTTGTTCGGAATCTGCGCCGTAGCTTCTGCCTATGTCGTGTTTTTGACTGCATGTGATTCTGACACCCTTGAGAAATTCGCATTGCGACACTCCGCAATAGGCATCAATCCCAGCCGATCGTGTTCTTATACTGCGTTAAGGGAAACGTGATGAGTTTCTCAGCTGATAAAACCAGGAGAACGGTTTGGCAGTCCAGGGTCCCTTGTGCATCTGTAAGGGACACAGTTATCCGGGTAGCTTAGCGGTGACAGGGGACGGAAAGGGGCCCGAGAAGGTAAGAGCAAACTTCTACCCCGGATTCCAACGCCATAGACCGGGGAAATGACGAAGCTTTTTTACAACGCAAAATCTCCGGCGACTGATGCTGCGAGCAACTGTCGACGCCAGGCTGTCTACGGAGCCGTGCGCTGGCCGGAGGAAGACGAATCCTCCGACGCTTTACCTCTTCAGGCCACGACCAAAATCAGCCCACCCGGAAAGGAAGCGTTCCGGAGCCAAAGACCAATGACGATAAATTCCGCCAAATGCCTCTTCACAGACTTTTAACTTCACCACACCAGCCCCGGGCTTCAATTGCGTTCATAATGGGTCACACGGCGGAGAAGCCGCACGAGTACGAGTTTCTCGGACCGTAAGCCCCCTATGCCGCCGCATCACGGTCTCAGAACCAACAACTGACAAACCCCAGTCCTGGTGCATTCCTGATCAGCTTCGGCCTCCCCGTGTTCCTCTACATTTTCAACTTCGCCTGCAACGATGTTTCCGGCTGCCCTGCGCCCTCTCTCCTGCACCCCTCGACTCTGACGCTGGACCGGCTGAAGAAAGAGGTAGGATGGCCTGAAGAGGGCGTCCTCGGCCTCGGAAGCTGGTACGCCATGAAGTGGGTGCTGGCGTACTACCTGTTCAGCCTCGTGCTGTACCGTTTCCTGCCCGCCACCGAGGTCGAGGGAACCAAGCTGGCCAACGGCGGCCGGCTGAAGTACCGGTTTAATGGTCAGCTTGGCCAAACCACCCAATGCGCACGCAAAAGCTGACTTCCTCGCAGCTTTCGCCTCAAGCATGTTCACCCTGGCCGTCTGCGCCGCCGGCACCTTCGCCCAGGGCGCAGACTTCCCCGTCTGGACCTTCATCGCAGACAACTACCTCCAGATCCTGACAGCCAACATCCTGATCTCCTTCGCGCTCGCCACATTTGTCTACCTCCGCTCCTTCGCCATCAAGCCCAACGACCCGCACCTCCGCCTCCTCGCCGCCGGCGGCCAGTCCAACAACCCCCTGTACGACTGGTTCATCGGGCGCGAGCTGAACCCGCGCGTCTTGCTCCCGCTCATCGGCGAAATCGACATCAAGGCCTGGTGCGAAGTCCACCCGGGCCTGCTCGGCTGGATCCTGCTCAACTGCGCCTTCGTCGCCAAGCAGTTCCGCACATTCGGCTTCGTCTCCGACGGCATCGTCTTCGTCACGCTCGTGCAGGCGCTCTACGTCCTCGACAGCCATTTCATGGAGCCCGCTATCCTGACCACCATGGACCTCACCACCGACGGCTTCGGCACCATGCTCGCGTTCGGCGACCTCGTCTGGGTGCCCTTCTTTTACTCCTCCCAGACTCGCTACCTCGCTACGCACCCGGTGTCGCTGGGTCCGTGGGGCCTCGCGGCTGTGGCCGTGCTGCTCGTTACCGGCTACTACGTTTTCCGCGCCAGCAATGCGCAGAAGAACGCCTTCAGGCGCGACCCTAACGACCCCAAGGTCCGGCATCTCAAGTTCATTGAGACGAAGTCCGGCAGCCGCTTGCTGGTGTCGGGCTGGTGGGGCTTGGCCCGCCACATGAACTACTTTGGCGACTGGCTGCAGGCGTGGCCGTATTCCTTGCCGACCGGCATCGCCGGGTATGCTATCCTGGGCGCTGGGGAGGGAGGGGAGGCTGCGTTCACGATGAGGGATGGCCGCGAGGTCGTCCCTGCTGCGGGGGGATGGGGCATGCTGTTCACGTATATGTACGTCGTGTATTTTGCGATTTTGCTGATCCATCGCGATCGTAGGGACGATCAGCATTGCAAGGCGAAGTATGGTGAGGATTGGGAGAGGTATAAGCGCATTGTGAGGTACAGGATTGTGCCGGGTGTATATTAGATAGGTGAATGAGTTGGGTTGAGGTTGATTGATGGGTAGAAGGGTCTGCGGAGGTGATGGACAGAAAATGTGGCCTTCTTTATTGAGGTACGAGGGGGTTAAAGACTTTAAGAGCGTAATGTTTAAGTAGAATCTGCTTTCCCTTTGGGGAAGCTTATTCGAACTACGAAATCGTGAAAGAAGTACATTAACGCTATTGCCGCTGATATTCATGGTATTAATTTAATACAGAATTGGTGACATCCGTGGTCAAGCCTTTGTTACGGGATTCTGTGAAAAGGATATAGTAATTTTGGACAGATTATTTACAAGGCAGTAAAAGCAAACGCTCCAACTATATAGTATGTTAGTATCATATCTTTGGGTGTAGCCAGTAGAAGGGTTAATATACCTACATAAAAGCCTTCAACGCTGACAAGTAAAGGTAGGTAGCATGTAAAGGGGTTATTCCTTACTCCGCGAAATTTGAGGAAGAGCGGACGGGAAACCGCAGTTCTTGTCCACTTGATAGGCGGATTATTCTTTCAGCCGGTTTGTCCCGCATTTTAAGGCCTGACGGGGACGTAGCTACTATTTTTTCTGTTTTGAACAGTCTTCTCAAACGGAAATCCATTCCCAAGTCAACGCGGATACGGTCCCAAGCTGTACTCATATGCGGATCTTTGCAGACGAAGTCTAACTCAGGAACTTTCCCATCAGCATGGCCAAGTAGCTGGAGAAATACCTCTGATTTCTTGCGCACAATGGCATACTCGAAAAGCTTGACTGCATGCGCTGGGTCAATAGGAGCCAGAGAACCCTTAAACCCATTTTCGATGAAAGCGCATACTGGTCCCCATAATGCGAACTCGATTGCCCGTCGCCATGCACGGTCGATCAAAGTCATGTACAGCGACTGCCAATCTTTGGAGGAATTGCCGTCAATCAACTTTCGAGATGTTTGGAGAAAAATAGAGCAAAGGGAATCGTTGTTAGACAGCACTGCCACTTCCATGGCTGTGCAGCCACTATTGTCAACAAGGAAAGGGTTTGTGCCTCTCAGGACAACCTTCTGCACTATGTGATAAAGTGCATCGGCTTGCTTCTTGCTCGTGACACCATGATTTGGTGTGTTGGCGGCAATTATGTGTAACAGCGTCTGTCTGTGGCCGTTGACATATTCTTGGGGCTGTGAGTCGAGAAGGCATTGTGTCAATTCAAAATCAGCAGCCGCAATGGCCTTCTGGAATAAGCTGTTCCCATCCTCGCCTTCCGCGTGTGGATTAGCCCCTTTAATGATCATCTGCTTGAGAAGAGATGTTCTGTCATCTCCATGGGGCCATCTGACGAGGGATTTCAGGATAGTTGTTCCATATTGGCCCTTAAGATTTAAATCAAGTCCTGCATTGATGAGAAGTTCAGTGCACTCACGCACTCTGCTTCGCCCAGTCTCGGTCCTCTTGGATCCAATTGAAGTAATTACGGCCTGCTGCAGCGCCGCCAGGTCGCTGCATAGTTGGTCCACACACACTGTTCCGGATTGTAGGAAGGCTTTTGTTACCTCAGCCCTCCCTTCCCCGACAGCATGATGAAAGAAAGACAATCCTGAACTATGGATCGCGTGTATGTCGGCACCAACGTCCAGCAGGGTTTGGATAACGTCACAAGAGTTTTTTGACACGGCAATTTCCAGGATCGGTGCCAGACAAAGCGTTGAAGCTTTGTTTGCTTTGGCCGCGTGTGTCAAGACAAGTGGGACAGCCTCAAAGTCCTTGTCAATCCCGGCCGCCGTTTGAAGAAGCGATTGATAATCAGTCTCGATATTAGACCGTACAAAGTGGTCCAGCAGAATCGCAACTTCCTCAGTCCTGCGTGAAATAATGGCTTGTTGGAGAGGTGTGATGCCATGCAAGTTTTGCACACCGACTGATGCAACAAGATTTTTCAATTTCACCCGGTCAAAAACCGACGCTGATAGAGTGGAGACCATATGATGTACTGGCGTATTGCCCTCCAGGTCTTGTGCTGAGAGGCTCGCTCCTTGTTGGATAAACCACTCGACAACGTCAAGGCTCTGATAACCGATGGCAATATTGATGGGTCTTCTGGTGAAAGGTGTGTCTCGCGAGCAGTCGATGTCAACACCCAAATCAAGGCCGACCTGGAGGACGGCCAAGGTATCGTGCCAGCTGAAAGAAGAAGAGCATGCAACATCGGTACAAAGGAAGAACAGGTTGTCCAGATCTTCACGCTTGAAAGGTATGTCCTGGGCATATTCACGAATGATAGACAATATCGTGTGGATTGCCTCGATATTGCCGCTTCGAATAGTAGGATGGCAGAGTTGCTCCAGTATCCTCGGGAGTGTTACTGACTTGGTCGCATCGACGTCCATCTCCACTTGGCATTCGTTTAGGTCGTAGGTTGCAAGAGATTCGACGTGAGGAAGGAAGTGATGGAAAAGAATCTTTGCTGTTTCCTTCGCCGCATCTCGCGTCATTGCACCATGGTGAAATAACTGTGTGGCTTTTGTCTCAGCATATATCGCCTCAGATGAGAATTTGAACAATGCAAACATAGCTTGCAGTTTATCCAGTGGCTTGTCGAATTCGGAGCCAGGACCAAGTTTGTTGACGTTGTCCAGAGTATTATTTTCAATGAAAATACGAAGAATGTCGGTCATGTGCAACGCACATGCAATATACCACGCTGAAGCCCTGCAACATGGCCCTGGGCTGCATAGATGCCCAGAGCAGTGTGGACTAGCACCGAGGTCTAATAAAGCACGCACTGTAGGGGCGGATCGAGCCATAGTAGCAAAGGCTAAAGGCGTGCCGGTCAGACCAATAGGCAGCTGTGGGTCAATGCTGAATGAAAATTTTGTAGTTGGTGATATGTTGGATTTCTTTGCAGCTGCTGGGAGCGAGTCTTCGAAGATGGTGTTGAACTCCTTCATACGTGGTTCTCCGAATATTTCGTTCCAGCTCGGATTGAATGACTCTTTTACTTTGTCGCGCATCTTCTGTAGGAATGTATCGCGTGCTGCCTGGAACTCATTAAGCCATCCTCGGTTTTCATCGCCCATAGCGTTTCCCCAGCCCTCGATCAAAGAGGACTCGAGACGAATGCGCATATGTTTCCATGCAGTATTCACTGCGGCTTCATAGTTGTCCGCAAAACTAGTGTTAAAAACCTTTTGGAAGGATTCTTTGGACGATACCTTGGCGTCTTTTTGAATATATAGCCGTTTGGCCATGGCTGGGATGACCGAGTCAGGGAACATGAAGAGCCAATGCAGCGGGCACACACCGTTGGAATCGGAAACCGTTGGGTCGGCGCCATTATCCAAGAGAGCAATAGTGGCTTTGGGATTTCCAAGCATGCAAGAAAACCGCAACGCTCTGGTCAGACTGTTTGCGGACAATTTTGCAGTAGAGAAATTGGATCCTTCGTGTATGCCGCTAAAGAGAGCGATGTAGTTCTCGTGTTCCTCAGCATAGCGTTTTTCAAACTTCTTACGATAGCTTGCACGTACGCACTCTGTATAGGCCAACAGAGCGTCCTCTACTCCAGAATGGTCGTTAGAACACCCTTCATCTTCATATCTGGACCTCGCACTGATAAATGGCAGGAAATCTTGTGCGATGTCGAGTTTCTCCAAAGCGCTTTTGGAAAACTATTTCACGGCTTCCGATGTAGATTCTGGGCCCCCGAATCCGCACATATATGCCAAGGCAATCTGAAGCGATGCTCTAGGTGACACGTCGATACTGGTGTCATGGTTTTGCGCCACTTGCGTAGCTAGCCGCTTCCAATCTTTTAGAATTTGCACCGCTGCTTCATATGGGATGTTCTCTTTTTGCTGAAGTATCTGCCATGACTGTAAGTGACTTGGGCATATAGAAATAGGTACGTGTAAGTGGTGATAAATAAAAATACCTCAAATGACCACGCAATTGGCTGGTTGTAATCGGTATAGCGGGGGCTCTTCAGCACGCTTGATGGATACCCCGCGCCCTCATCTAGCAGTGGGGTCAACAGAGTGCTGCATGCACGCTTTTGTGGGTCCATTTGGAGAGACATCCGAAGCATGACTGTAATATGCTTCATTGTTCTCGGATCAATGCTTTGACCCAGATGCTCTTGGATATCTTTACAGGCGATGCCGAAGAACTGGTCGGCTGCGTTGTTCAAGTTTTCTATGGTTTTCGCGTTTGAGCTCTGAATCTGTAGTGGTATGGTGGTTGAGGTTCCTTCAGTGATTGGAGTTTTACCAATAGAATGAGAAGGAGATGTTGACGATGCAGGGATGTCGGAGAGAATTGCAGCTCGGATACTGGAGTGGCTATAGAACGTATGGCCATCTTTGAAGATCTCCCAGGCCAATAAGCCGAGTGACCAAATGTCGCACTGGGCAAAATCCAAGGTTTGCTCTTTCCCTTGATGTTCACCAGATATTTCTGGAGCATTATAAGCTAGAGTTCCGCCGTACTGTTGCCAGTCATCCTCATCTCTATCACTAATTAGTAGAGAGTGGCCGAAGTCAGAAATACAAACTTCGATGTGGGACAGATGCGACGGCTCTTGGCTATTACTGTGGAGTCCATTTACTGACGCAGTTTCGTCCAGCCACGAGGTAACGAGAACATTGTCGAGCTTGAGATCACCATGCGCGATCCCACACGAATGCAGGCCCTGGAGGCCTTGAGCCACGTCGCGGCAAAGCTTGATCTTATCCTGGACCCCAGTCCGAGAGCTTTTCAAGAAGTTTCTCAGTGTCCCACCCTCAGCAAACTGAGTAACTAGGAACGGGATGTGGTTATCCTTATCCAGACTCCATCCATACCCAAGTATATTTAGGACATTCTTTTTTCTGCCAACATGGGACATCACCTACACCAAGCTTTAGTTAGTATGACAGGCCAACTCTAAAAGTATGAGGCAAGGCCAAGTGCCATTACAAGTCAACCCTTCGTAGAAAGTATCAAATGAGCTCACCTCAACGTCTTTTAGTACAGACGTAACCTGTCGCTCAAAAGCCTCAAAATCACTAGCCGCAGATGGGAGTTTGGCCTGTTTGACAGCATATACCCTTTTCGTGTCTCTGTGAACGCATCGCGATACTTTGTATGACACTCCTTCGCCAATATGTCGGTCACGCTGGAGGGATGTGTGGGCGAACTGCTCAAGGTTGAGATGTTGAACAGTTTGTAACAAGTCGAGTAGGGTTTTTATTTTGCGATGAGAAGGCTGAGAAAAACCGCTGACGCTCGATAAGAAAGTTCGAGCAGTGTTCCTTGTTGCGACCTTCTTAATATCAGTATAATCCAATACAATGTGATAGGAACATTGTGAGACAGCTTACATCTGAAGAAAAACTCTCGGAAAAGCTCATTCTGTGAAGGAAGAACAAAAGTGAAGCTGACTTTGAGTGTCAAGGCTGAGGGATAATTGAAGGCAGCGGAAACGGTTCCTAATAAGCAAGATCGGGGTTGCCATCTATTGGTTATCAGCGCGTGTAACCAACTTACCCCGCCCGCTCAGCCGCACTGCGAACCTTGTTCCGCAACTTGATCTTTCTCACTCTTGATCGTGTTAACCCTTGATCAAATCCACTCCGAATTAAAGTATTAAGGCGAATTAGACAATGATTGATCCGGCAAGCATAGCAGGGCTCACCCTGGCGATATGTGACGCACTGCTGAAACTAGGCGAGAGGACCGCGCAATTGGTACAGGATGCCAAAACATTTAGTGAGGTAAGCCCTCAAGGCGGAAGTAAAAATATGTCATGGTAGAAGCCGGATGTTAAGCAAAAAAGCAGGACAGCGATCGACTGCAGACAAAACTGCTGAATGAGAACGCCCGGACTCGCTCGCTTCGCCACGTTCTTTTCGAACGTTCGCCGGTTTACGGTGGGATGACACTGTTTCAGAGGTTCAACGAAGATTCCCAAGAAGAGATACACGTCTCACTTGAGACACTAGTACATACACTGAAAGAAGCCTGTATTCTTTTGGAAAAGCATACACGCGGGCTGGCGACACCTCCTTCAGAGAGGATGGAGGTCTCAGAAAATTCGTCACCGACAACATATACGTCTGAGTTGTCGGTACGGGGCTTAGAGCCCGCTTTAAGGTCTCCATCCCCTGGCTCGTCTTGGAAAACCTTCCCCAAAGCGTCGATGCTACTGCTACGCTGGAGCTTCCATGACAAGAAACGAACGGAAGAGATCCTTCGAAACTTCGCTGGCTTAAATGGAGATATCCACGAAAAGATCAAGCTGCTTTGTTTGGCATCGGACCTTGGATTACCTCCACAAAATAACATTGAGCATCTCAAGCGTTTGCAAAATGATGCAAGTGCCATCGGATTAGGCTTCGATATTGATGCAAGGTTACGGCTGACTGCCCGAAATGACCAATCTGTCAGTGACAAGCCATCTTTGGAGTTGGACAGCTCTTGGTCGGAGGTACTCACGTCTACAAGAAGCCCCGACGAGCGGCTTCTGATGATTGAACGCAATGGTCAAAACTTTCTGCTTGAATATCGAGCAGTTGAGACGACGCAAGGCCTTGGACATACACTGGACGCAAGGACAAAGACCCTTATCGAGGAGCTGGCTAGGATACTACACGAACCGAAGGAGTTGGCTTTCTGCATGTTACACTGTCTTGGTTGGAAACGGATTCCCGGCAGCCAACGTGTCGGCTTAATTTTCGAAATACCAGGCGGTGTCGTTCCAAAACCAACGAACTTGTTCCATATGTTAGGGTCTCGTGTCTTTCTGCCAGAACTTGGAGAACGATACAAGCTAGCCTTCGCGCTGGCCAGGTGCATATCGCAGCTTCAGCTGGTGAAGTGGGTCCACGAAAGCTTTCGAAGCGAGAACATATTGTTTTTCCCACGGCAAAATGAAAGCTCCACGCAAGAATCTTTCGATCTCTCAAAGCCTGTAGTCCTCGGTTACGAATTCAGCAGGCCTGAGCTGGATTTCTCGTCCGGATTTACCGACATCTGCATCGAACGCGACGTCTACCGGCACCCTGAGCGCCAAGGAAGACCCGGAAAGATGTTCAACAAGATCCACGACATATACGCGCTAGGTAACACTGCCAGTTCGCAATACCGTGCCGAATACTAACAGACGTCAACAGGTGTCGTACTCTTGGAAATCGGACTCTGGGAGCGCGCTATCAATCTCGAGAGGAACAACTTCAGGACCGCCCGAGACCCGTGGGTCATCAAAGAGCAGCTGCTGAAGCAGGCCAAGCGTCGCTTAGGCGACAAGATGGGAGTAAGATACCGCGATGTCGTGGTGAAGTGCCTGACAGCGGACTTTGAGGTCGTCAACGACACGAAAGATGATCTGAAGCTGCAGCAGGCGTTCCGTGTTCAGGTTGTTAATGTGCTGGAGGCGGGAGCGAACTTTTTGTAGGAAGTGGGCGGCGCTGCTTCCTTATCGCTCTGTTACACGTGACATTGTTAATCAGCCTACCCTCGATAACCAGTAGATCAAGTTTACATCTTTTCTCACAGTTTTGGCGGTGCAGCGACCATCATATATTCCGGCTTTCCCATGTTAGATCTTCAGCTGGCGGCCAAATCACTCAATACCTAGAAACGGTCTGTAGGTCAACGATAAATGGTTGTGATTTAGGAGGTGATGTTGAACTAGTATGTCGTTGTGGCGTCGCTAGACTCAACTCAACCACAGCCACACCGGCCCTGACTAAATCTCGCAACATGGCAACCACGTGTCTCAACTTCCTCAGCTGCTGTCCTCTCTCCCGAGCAAAGCTTCGGCCTCGCCGCCCTGAACCAAACCGCTTCCATCTAGCCATTCTCATCAATGGCCTCGGCATCTCCTCACGAGCCTCGGAAGAGGCGGTAGCTGGGATATAACAGTCACTACTTAAGGTTGGGTGGTCGGACTTTGAAATTGCGCCGGCTTGTGGTGCGAGGTTATTTTCGAGGTAGGTGAATTAGAAGACAGATCAGCGCCGGGATTGGGTTGCATAGTGTGTGGAGACGAGTGTGTGGAGAGTGGAGAAGAAGAGTAGGTACCATGGTAGTGGCGGTGCGTGTGGGGGCGGAATGATGACATGGGTGGAAAGGACAGCAATGTCGCTTATGCAGGTGCACTGCGCCTCAAGCCGTGCCTTCCTCGCCGTACAAAAACACGCGACCTTGGCTTTCTCCTCCCCTCCCTCTCCATCCTCCACTGCTGCTTGCCCGCCATGGCCCCCGGTGCCCTCCTCCCCGAAGACGCTGAGCGCAATGCCGAGTTCCAGAAAGCCATGCACGGCAAGTCGGCCGAGGCCCGCAATGCCTTCCTGTCCATGCTCAACAAGGACCACGACGCCCACCGCATCATCACCGACGAGTACGTCAATCGCTGGGCCAACGACGACAAACACGCCACGGTCGAGGAAGCCCGTGAGGCCCGCAAGTCGCAGTACATGAGCCTCGTCAACAAGTGAGTCTTCAATGCAGTCGTCACATTTATTTTTCAACTGACGCCTAGGTTGCAGCTACTATGACCTGGTGACGGATCTCTACGAGGAGGGCTGGGCCCAGTCCTTCCACTTCTGCCGCTTCGCCGTCAACGAGGGTTTCCTGCAGGCTCTCGCTCGCCACGAGCACTACATGGCGCACAAGCTCAACCTGGACGAGGGCATGAAGGTTCTCGACGTAGGCTGCGGCGTCGGCCGACCCGCACGCGAGATCGCTGCCTTTGCCGGCTGCAACGTCGTCGGCCTCAACAACAACGCCTACCAGATCCAGCGAGCTTCGCGCTACGCTCAGAAGGAGGATCTCGCCCACCTCGTTTCGTTTGAGCAGGGCGACTTCATGGTATGTCGTCTTGTCCCTACCACATGAGCGGAATACTGACAACTTCAACTAGCACATGAACTTTCCCGACAACAGCTTCGACGCCGTCTACGCCATGGAGGCCACGGTGCACGCGCCCACCCTCCAAGGCGTCTACGAGCAGATCTTCCGAGTGCTTAAGCCAGGTGGACGCTTCGGCGTCTACGAGTGGGTCATGACGGATCGCTTCGACGAGACCAACGCCGAACACCGCGCCATCCGCCTCGGCATCGAGCGCGGCAACGGCATTTCGCACATGCGGCCGCGCACCGATGCCATCGCTGCTATGAAGGCTGCCGGCTTTGTCCTGGAGCTCGAGGAGGACCTCGCTGAGCGTCCCGACCGCCACCCCTGGTACTACCCTATCTCCGGCGAGTGGCAGTACACGCACACGCTTTGGGATCTTCTGAGTGTGGTCCGCATGTCGTGGATCGGGCGCACGGCTATGAGCCGCTTCCTCAAGGGGCTGGAGCTGGTGAAACTGGCGCCGCGCGGGACCGCGCAGACGGCTAATGAGCTGGCCGCGGGTGCCGATTCGCTCGTCAAGGGCGGGAAGCTGCATCTTTTCACCCCGATGTACTTTATGATTGGAAAGAAGCCTGAGGCTTGATCAAAACAAGACGCGGAGACGTAGAACCTAAAAAGACGTTTCGAGGGGGCGATCAGTCATCTTGTAGATGCTTGGAAATGCTAAGGAATTGTAATATTACTTTGACTTTCTATCATCATCATCATCATCACCTATTCATACCAGCTCATTTTGTTTGTTCCTTGCTAAATGATGGCAGTTCTTGCAACTAAAGCCAGACGACGCAAACGATCGTCAAACCCAAACCCAAACGCACAAACACAAGCTCACACACACTCGGCCCTCGCACACGCCTCGACATCAGTGTGGGCGGTGCCGGCCTGATAGCAACGCCCCCCACGATTACTGCAAAGCAGGAGTCTTGACCGCGGTCTAAGTCGTAGGTTGACGACCTGCATGAATAAGTGGGTACGTGTGTGATGCGGCGTGCATTAGAGGCCTGGCCCCCATCGCTGATAAGACTTTAGGCTCTTCTTGCCCAGCTTCCCCGACATGTTGCTCCGGCACTAGGAGAATCCTCGTTCCATTGAGATGCACGGCGCGCGAGGCTAGTTATCTTGTATGCCAAACGCGACGGCATGGGCTGTGCCCGTGAATGTCTGGGAATTTAGGCTGAGATGAAAGCTGAGATTGCCGGAATTATTCATGAAAATGGCTATACTCAAACGCAGACGGTACACGTAGATTGAGGGTATCAACTGAGTGGGCTGAGGATGCAATCTACTCTATGGCCCGTGTATATTTCTTCACTGTTTCTACCGTCTCGACATAAGCGGGAAGTGAGCTTAAGAACTCCACGCCGTCTCCTCCTGGCTCTGGTCTTCGGTGGCCCGGCGAGTAATCCGGACATTGAACTCCTTCTGGAAGAAAATACCATAGCAAATGCTCTGCCATGGTCTCTGGGGGTTGATAACCTGGATATCAAAGCGACGCAAGAGCTGCAAGAACGGGCACATTAGCACAGAACGGCCCTGCATGCATAATCCAGCAGGATGTAGGCCTTACTTACCTCGACAAAGATCTTGTTCAGGTTCATCATCGCAATCGGAATGCCCAAGCACCGCGTCGTGCCGTGGCCAAAGATGAGCTCCTGGACCTGGCCCATGCGGCGCAGGCGCTCCGGGTCGTCGACCAGCCACCGTTCGGGCCTAAACACCTCCGGGTCGCTGCCAAACACGGGGTCGAGCTGCAGGCCCCACGCGTTCAGCCCGACGTACGTGCCGGGCGGGATGAACTTGCCGTCGTACCAGTCACCCTCGGGCGGCACCATGCGCTCGCGCAGCTGCGTGATGGGCGGGAACCGCCGCAGCCCTTCTTTGATCACCGCTTGCAGGTAGGGCAACCGCTTGGCTTCTTCTTCCGCGATGGGCGACGACACAATGCCCCGCCTGATGCCGTCGTCGATCTCCCGCACCAGCCGAGTGTACACCCGTGGGTTGGAGATGATGGAGAGGAGCGTCGAGCGCATCGCCGTTGCTGTCGTGTCAGAGCCTGCTACGCTGCTGTGGTGTCAGTGGCTTTACTGTTTCCCGGACGACGGTCGAGTGCTCCACTCACAGGGAAATCGATATCTCCATCTCGACCTCGCTGGCGTCGAGGCCGCGCGATATAAACGACCCCAGCATGTCCTTCTTTTTCTCTGCTCGAGAGCCAAACCGCCGCTCGATGACTTTCTGGGAAATCTTTTGGAGCGTCAGTAAGGATTCATAGAAGAGCATCATCAGCACATGGAACGCCTACCCCCATAATCATGCCAATCCCCTTCTTGTCTGCAGCGGACGGCACGATGAACGGCCGAAGGAACTTGAACTTGGCCGCCCACGCCAAAACATTGTTCAGCTCCAGGATGACAGAAAAGTGCTGCACAATGGGCAGCTGCGACTCAATCGTCGCCAAAAAGCCAAACTTGTCCGCGTCGGCCTCGAGGAAGCCCAGCGGCTTCCCAAACGCCAAGCTCGTGATAACATCGACGGCGAGATACTGGATGCGCCGTGCAATGTCGAACGGCCTGGTCGCCTCCGCCTCCGACAGCCAGTTCCGCTCGACCAGGCCGACGAACTCGGCTATGCGCGCGTCGATGGCCGCTTCCAGCCCCGTGATGTCCTTGCCCGCGTACCCGGCCGACATCTGGTACCGCAGGTGGTTGTGCTTGCCCGTGTCCCGCTCCGACACAATGTTCGGCACGTGCGGGTCGATCTTGATCGAGTCGAACCACGGGCCGCGCGTGTAGTGCGACCGCGCCGCCAGTATCCGCCGCGTCAGGTCCGGATCGCTCGTCACGAGGTTGTTGGGCCCGATCCGCGCTACCGGCCCGTACTTTGCGTTGACGTCGACGAATGTCTGCGCAGAGTTTCCCGATGCCAGCACCTTGCATAGCCAGAGCCGCGTGTAGGCTGCCCATCGCGGCCCTGGGAAATCGTTGAGGTGCACGAGGCCGTTGCGGAGAGAGTCGATGGTGTAGGCTGCTAGAAGTAGGCTCCCGATTGCTACCACGAATTTGACTGGGTGTGCAAGCAGTTCCTGAAGGAGAATCCTTAAAAATGACTTTGAAATCAATCTGTCGGGTTCGAAAACAGTAGGCGCTACTGATAGATGTTCTAGAGTCTTGTTCGTGTCCATGATTGGTATAGAAATATTCAGTGTTCAACTAAAGAAAAAGTAGTAAGGACGAGAGGTATTGGCTTCTTGTTCAAGGTAATTCTTCATGAAGGTTAGCCCTACATATGAGTCCAAACAATCTTGGGGTCCTAGCATGACGTAAGAAGATAAAGTGATGGGACCCTCTTACCGCGGTACTGCCAGGCGGCCATGTCCGATACCACGTTCCGTGTGATTCATCTTGGCCATGCGCCGGATCACTATTTTGAGTGCAACGTGGCTGAGTAGTAATCCATAAGCCGGCCAAGCCCGCGCTTCAGTATTAGTGCGACTGTAGGGTGTTGGCATCCTTTGTGACGAAAGAGGAAGGACAAGGATTTTTGCTTTTACTTGACTTGGCTTAGGTTATGCAGTTGACTCCTTAGATAGCATTTACTCTTTGCGCGAAAGTCCAAACTCTTGATGCTTACTGGCTGAGTAAGAGTGACGGTGTCAGTTGGTTTCCTGGTACGGCTTAGCTCAAAGTATTTCAGCCGCTGCTGACGACATCGACTTAGTATTTATTCCCACCATCGTCCTTCCAAAGTGTCCTTTTCTCAAACACCCAAACCAAGCCAAAGAGAGACCATATACCTTATTAAAACGAAATTACAAACTATGGATGCCTACACTACCGTTTCCCACATAGGTATGAAAGAATGCCTACATAGTAAAGACGAAGCTGACATACCTCTAGCAGGGGAGACCCTCATCGACCAGGTGCTTCTGGCCGCGGCCGGGAGCTTCCTGCTCTGGCGACTCAATCGAATTTTCGATGCATACTCGCAGGCGAGCTAAGGCATAAAATTATAAATATCCAACATAAAGGAGTCGGAAGAGCGGAATGCAATACGATATGGACGCGTTGGCGGCACAGTTTTTAGGATTGGATACCTCGTCGTTTTGCCGTTTTTAGTAAGGTTGTTTAGCTGCAAATCCTCCACGGATCTGTATTGCCGAAGAGGATGGGGTCCAGGCCGATCCGATGTCGTTATTTTAGTGGGGTCGCTATGCCGTTAGTCAAATATGGAAGAGCCCCGAGGCGCTCAGGAGCAGACCACGCCGAGCGTTTTGATGAATAGTTTTTTTCGCACGAATCACCTTGTTGCAATGCCTTGCGCCACAGCAACGCCACGCCCGCTTTTGCTTATGCATTGCCATACTCGCCCCCACACCCCCACCCCACTAAGGCGGTGATGGTCCACCTCCATTCTCTAGTCTCCAGCCCTGTTGACTTTGACAAGCAAATAGAATAGTGTCGCGACTGGTCTTACAGTGATAGCTACGCTGACATGACACCTGCGCTGACGTGATAACTACCCTGACTGGCAATCATTAGTTGAAAAGACTCGATACTTCTCTGAACTTGTACGAACCATTGATATCGCCATGGAACTTTCAGTACTTACAATCGTTGTTGTCTCTGGGGTACTCGTCGCTCTCTTCCTCCATTCCCTTACTCAAAAGCGCCGCCGGGATCCGCGAGAGCCACCCGTGGTTCTACCCAGTATTCCTATTATTGGTCATGCTGTTGAACTTATTCGTCATGGCATTCCGTACTACACGAAACAAAGGTGCCATACGTATTTCCAAAGTGCTCTTTTCTTTGCTGACGTTTTGGATGTAGTGCCAAACACCCGGATCTTGTGATTTACAGCATGGATATGATCACCAACAGGGCGTACATTGTAAATTCCCCAACGTTAGTTGCGGCTGTCCAGCGTAATCATCGGATCATCTCTTTCGACCCTTTTCTTACCGTTGCTGCCAACCGAATGGCAGGTATCGAAGGACATGGGCTTGAACTGCTCCGAGAAGAACAAAATGGTGGTCAAGGGCTCAACAACAAGGTGCTACATTCAATGCACCCAGCTCTTCTCGGCACTGGACTTGATCGCATGAATGAAAAGATGATCAAGTTCCTCAAGACATCGATGGATGAGCTTGCATCGCGCAGCAACGCTTTTGATCTCCATATGTGGTGTCGTCATGCCATTAGCGTTGCCAGCACAGATGCCGTGTACGGGAAGCTAAACCCTTATACGGACCGAGAAATTGTAGACGCGCTTTGGTGAGATTTCCAATGACCAAAGTCAGCAAGCTGTTTATTAATGTGCGATTAGGACATATGAGTCGAACCTCAGCCCTCTGCTGGTTAATGTCTTCCCAAGCATCACTGCCCGTAATCCGTTGAAAGCAAGAGAGCGGCTGGTAAATGCCATCGTCAAGTATTATGAAGCAGGCGGTCAGCATGATTCTTCAGAACTTGCATACAGCCGTTGGAAAATGCAGCACGATGGTGGCGCAACTACCAAAGACATCGCCAAGCTGGAAGCTGCCGTGGGGATCGGTATCTTATCGAACACGGTGCCGTCGACGTTCTGGACCATTTTCGACATATTCTCACGTCCAGAATTGTTGGATGAGATTCGAGACGAGGTTCGTGCCAAAGCTTTAAGGGTTAAAGAGGGTATACACATTGTGGACCTTGCGGCAATCAGGAATGAGTGCAAGCTCCTAGTGTCGTCATACCAGGAGACGCTGCGAACAAGATCGAATAGTGCGACGACGCGCATTGTGACCAAGGACATGATGCTTAACGACGAATGGGTGCTCAAGCAAGGGTCAGTGTTGCAGATGCCGGCTCCAACGGTCAATCGCCACGGGTCGGCGTGGGGAGATGAGTCAAGCGAGTTCAACCCACGACGTTTCCTCAAGGGAGAGCAGAAAGACGTGAAGAGGGCGACAGCCTTTCTCTCGTTCGGGGCTTCTCCTCACATCTGCCCGGGTCGACATTTTGCTACTGGTGAGATATTGTCGCTGACAGCCATGATGGTCCTCCGCTACAACCTGGCGCCACGAGATGGCTCGTGGAGGAAACTGAAGCTGAACGCGTGGGCTATCGCCGCTTCAATGACGCCACCCGCGGAGAGCTTCGAGGTGACGGTAGAGGAGCGCGAGGAGTATAAAGGTAAAAAGTGGGATTTCCAAGTGACGGAAGGACAAGGCAAGTTCGGGTTGGTTGTTGGGTAGAGCGAGATGCAGACAATGACAAGGAAGACTTTCGCATACCTGCAGCAATCACGTGCGGTTGTGACGCGACCGTCGCTGCCTAACAGAACCCGCATGTCGACGCGCTTCGTGTCGCGTTTCTTCCCTCGATCACAAAACCCACAGCTTTACTCACCAGAGCTCCGTATGTCGCCCCACTCCACAATTGCTCCACCGCACCACTGACCCCCTCTCTCCAGCTCACCCTCACCACCATCATGGGCACGCGTCACCTGATCCTCGTCTACTACAAGGGCGAATACCACATCGCCCAGTGCGGTCAGTGGGATGGCTACCCCGAAGGCCAAGGCCTCGTCGTCCTGAACTTCATCCGCAACCCCGTCAACCTCGCAAAGCTCCAAGCCGCCATCGACAACAAACGTCTGTACAAGCCGACCGAGGAGCAGGTGGAGGAAATCCGCCGGAAGAACAACGAACTCGAGTACGAGATGCATGAGCGCGAGTACAAGAGGAAGCAGCGCCAAGTTTTCAAGCGTCACCAGACTGGCGTAAGCGACTCCGGTGACGACGAAGAAGACAGCTTGAGACGCGCTACTCTGCCCCTACCATCATTTGTCCTACGCTCTCGCGCGACACCGGCGCCAGCATCTTGCAGATCGTCGCTGACGCCACGGAGCCGGTGCCTATCCAACTTGAGGTCGAGTTCATTGCCGACCAGCTGTACTGCGAGTGGGCTTACCTTATCGACCTGGATGCCCGCGTCTTGGAGGTGTACTCGGGAAATTTTAGCGGCTTTGACCAGCCTCAGGTCCAAAAGTCTACGCATGGTCGCTTCCCAGACTGGAACGTCCCGGACTTGGTCGCAAAGTTTACGTTCGACAAGATGCCCGAGCCTCACGACAAGCCCGTGACCGAGCCAGTGAGTGTCGATGCCTGACTTGATACTTTCGGACACTGTCAAGTTACCTGATGGCGGTGGGCAACAGATGCGGTCTTTGCAGGGGCTTCCATTCTTCATTAGGCTATTTGGGATAACCAAAATCTTTGCAGTCTTCCCGTAGCTGGTTGCCGGTTTACCTTTTACAATTGATTTGCCCTTACAAGTCTTTTATGCATGGATGGGCATATGATGTGTTTATAAGCAAAGAATGACGTATGAAAAGGGACCACTAGTTTTTTCCTCGGCATCAGCCGGGAAGCGGGTGAGGCGTTTCTAGCCTGTAGCGTCCCGTTCCGTTGGAATCTCACGCACTAGCGCGAGGACCCTGATGAACCCCGTCCCGCTGCCCGGAGTTACTAAAAGGACGGGGCTCGGGATTCCTCATGTCAGACAAGCGCGCTCAGCAACCAACCCTGCACTCCACTCCATAAGCCCTTGTCGCGAAATACCGCAATGAGGGCTGTGTCTTTTGTGGGTGTTCGACATCTCGCACCAAATGCAGCTGTCCTATCGCAGCTCTCTAATTTCCATTCCCCGGCACCACCACGAAAACCAGTGGCATGCTTACAGGATTCACTGTCATCTTGAGGTGGTAGAGGAAACTCTGTCAATTTTCTAATTGCAGATGCAGAATGCAGAACGAGTGGCTAACTAAACACTACTTTTACCTATAGCTGATTGCGCCATGCGGAACAAACAACTAGGGTACGGACAAAAGAGACCAAATCAAAGAACGACTGTATGCGCGCTTTAGTAGCTGCAAGTTTCGAAAGACGAATGGCTGCGATAACGTCTCACCCGAAATGCCCAACAACATGTACCACATCGACCAACACCTCCTTCATGCAGAGCCACCACTTTCTATTCCAGGTCGTTGTGGTACAGCGGGTTTGCATCGACCTGGGCCTTCCACAGTGGCCACTCCTTGATGTATCCCAAGTCGCTAATTTTCTGGGCGTCGGCAATCTCCCTCCTGCTCAGAAATCTCGGGCCGGGACCGCCCTCGGTCGCGCTGATCAACTCGGCCTCCTCTTGGATCTGGTGGTTGATCAAAGACCAGACGGCACGGTAGACGCAGCTTCGAATGCTGGTGCCATGGGTAACGATGCCGCGGTTGCGTTCCAGCACCACTGTGACCGGAGGCACGTCCTTGGAAGTGTTGGTGTTGGTGCCGTTGGTGCTGCCAGTGCTGTTGGTGAATTCGTAACCGTTCTGGAAGCGGGTGCGTGGGAACCCTGATCGGTAGGGTGGAGGTGCCTCGTCCGTGTGGCTGGTCCTGTATCTGCGGTCGAAGTCCTCGTTGCGGAAGTCCTGGTTGCGGTAGTTCTCATCGCGGTGTTTCCCATCGCGGTAGTAATCTTCGTCGCGGTAACCTTCGTCGCGGTAATCTTCGTCGCGGTAATCTTCGTCGCGGTAATCTTCGTCGCGGTAGTCTTCGTCGCGGTAGTATTCGTCGCGATAGTTCTCATCGCGGTGTTTCCCATCGCGGTAGTAATCTTCGTCGCGATAATCTTCGTCGCGGTGTTTCCCATCGCGGTAGTAATCTTCGTCGCGATAATCTTCGTCGCGGTGTTTCCCATCGCGGTAGTATTCGTCGCGGTAGTATTCGTCGCGGTAGTATTCGTCGCGGTCGAGCTCTTCCTTGTCGTCGTAGACGAAGTTTTTTCCATTGGCCCTAGTACCATTGAACAAGGCAGCCAGTGCGTCGCCGAGATACTGGTTGTTTATGAACAACTGCCGACCATCTTCCTCCCGGTAATAATCCTCAAATTCGAAAATCGGGACATGTTTCCCGAGGAAGGCAGCGCGGTTCGTGAGAGGCCTCAGCGTATCATGGCTGTTGCTCCTAGCGACAAGGGGCGGCGCTTGGGCGGTAACGACACATTGAATTCCGGGGTACGCCCTCATAAGGGCAGTATGGGCGTATATTTCCTGGAACTCTGGGCGTATCGCGGTGTTGCCGGAGACGGGAGATCCGTCTTCGACGGACCAGAGCCCGATGTCGTCAAAGTCACGCACGAGGGCGGCCGCCAGATTTCCCGTCGCATAGACTGTCGAGGGGTCCTCGGGGTTGCGCAGTGAGATTTGACCGAAGCCATCGACGAGTTTGTAATAGTCGAGGATGTGGTTCGCGTCGATGAAGTCGGAAAAGGTCTCGCGGAGGGTTTGGTTTTGAAGTTGTGCGGCCGCGAGGGAAACGGAAAGGCCCGTAAGAAGGCCAACGGCCCCGGAGGAGTGTCTGAAATGCATGGTTGGTGATTTTGTCTCGACCTCGTGGGCTAGGGCGGAACGCAGTGTGATGATTGTTTGATGCAGAAAGAATTCCGGTTCCTCAGCATCTATTTATCTTAGAGTCGTAAACATGGAGTTATCACATGTCGATCACTGGCGGGAGAGTCGGCTACCACAAAGTAAAAGTAAAAGCTAAAGTGTTCTTGTGAAGAGCCATACATAGTCCGTGCCTACAGATTTGAGTTTTGGAATTAGCTTATCGGCAACATAAAGTGTAATTCAGAGCCTTACAACGACATCTTCGGCTGAGAGCGACCCCTCTAAGTAAGTCTCCTACGCAGACGGGCTTTTTTAACTTACGGGCAAACCACTCAAAAAATACAATTGGCCCAGTAACTAAAACATCGAAGAATACCCTTTTTGTTCCCACGTGAACCAAGGTACAATCAAGTCTACCGATGCTAGCATAATTTTCTGCAAGGCTCTGTTATTCCAAACCCCAAATTTAACTGGAGAAACCCCGCAGTTCTCCGCAAACTGCTTAAATATACAGTCACCGGGGACAAAGTTTCACGTGTTCGACCCGTTCCCGCACGTTCGACACGTTTCCGCACAACACCTCAACGCCTTTGTTCAGTCTTTCCACGAGCAAATTCTTGGCGCCTCTGCACGCAACGAGGTCGTATACGCGAACATGAACTTGTACGAGGTGATTACCTGAGTAGGGAGGCAGTAGGGGGCTGTTTAAGTCCAGTACGGGGTGTTGCTCAACTATAGCCTTTTAGCAAAGTAAAACTCATGTCAGCGGATTAATCACGTATTCAACAATTCTCCTTACTACGGTCTAAGTGTGCTAAGTAATTTGCGCTGAAGCAGGCGTAGCTGCAGCGCTCGAGGGAGAGACCAAGTTATCCGTTAGGGATTTCTCGTTGAATAAGTCTCGAGTGAATCAATTGCTTGCGCATGAGTGGTCTCTCAGTGCGTCTAGGTTGAAGTGGATGCAGTTTCCGGACTCGAGTAATAAGGAACAAGCTTCAGTTGAGCTTGAGGCTAAAGTAGTGGTGGGGTGAGCTTGCGGACGGATGCCTTGTTGCTTCTAGACTTTAGTTGGGAGTGGCGTTGGTGGCTTCTAGTTCCACACATAGAGACTGGATCAAATGAGACAATTGTGGTGAAGATTAGAACCCAAGACTATGGTTTATCGGCCTTATCTTGAGCAGATGCTCAAGAAGTCCAGGGCTTTTTGTGGCCGTCGGAGCAAGTTCATATCCTCCATATGACTGGAGACTCAATTTTGATCATGGAAATATTTTTGTGTGCGCAGCATCGAGAGATCAGTAGGGATCTGGCAGCGGGCCAGGTTTTCCCTGAAGAGGGCGAAGTGACGTGCTGGCAATTCCGCCACCAGCGAGAAGCCCGGAAACAGCAGGATCCCAATGCTACTTTCGCGCATACCAAAATGGCAGGTCTTCTCTCCGCAAGCTCTTGTCCATCTTCGCAGTCATTGATACTTCTTCTGGTTTGCGCGCCCTCGTTTCCGTCATCCACCCTGTCGATATCAAAGGCCTCAACAAGCCACATCTACGCGACCCGGCTCGGTAAGCCAGCATGGAGGCCATGGACCGTGGTAGCTGACTTTGCCGTCGCGATCGGCACATCTCGGACTGTGTCAATGAGTATGTGCATTGTGGCCTCTTCTTCGGCGAGTACGTGCAGGGAAGGAAATACTTGGCTGCAAATGGCTACGAACAGCGGAGAAATTAACTGTAACGGCGATCCCGGCAACGAAGCACTACGTCATGTTATGTGAAAAGAGAGGCATTCGAAGTGGTTGGTGATACAGAGGGAGGGCAATTGAAGAAGTCATCGACAGTAGACGGAAGAGTCGTCATGTCGTTGGGATAAGCGCAAGTTGTAACAAATAGTGAGGCTTCAAGCTTTGATAGGCTGCGGAGTTAGCTACTTTTGCATTAGTCGCGGGAGTAAGATCAGACCGATTTCTTTTCTTAGTCCCTGGTGTGCGACGTCGTGACCGAAACTCACGCCATCCAGTTACACATAGGGCTGGCCCTGTCGGAGATGGTGTCGTTACTATGACATCACGCGTCCTACCCGCCCTGAATTCTCGAATACAAATGATATTGGCCTGCATTGTTTGGTCTCAGACATTCAGGAACGTACCACGACCATAAAATCCCATTGCAAACATGACAGACCAAATTCCCACCACTGGAAATCGTACCGAGCTCGCCCCGTCGGTAAAGTCCTTTCTCAACGCGAACCCCGACCTGCACCTTGGCGGGCACGAAGACTTCCATACTGAGCGCCGCCACCACCTCGAAGTGTTCGGGTATCACGCACTCCCCGACGAGCTTAAAACGAGAATCGGGCATCTTGCCTTTACTGCAGTACGCACACGGCACGGCACTATTCCGTTACGCATTTTTTACCCGCACAGCGCCGTGAAAAAGGGCGAGGGACACAGCGCGAGGGTTTGCGGCGACAAGAAACTACCGGCTTTGGTGTATTTCCATGGCGGAGGATACACGGTGGGTAGCGTTGACGAGTTCGAGAATGGCTTGCGACTGCTGGCCGAGAAGGCGGACATCATCGTAAGCGCTGAGACACTCATGATGTGAGGATGTTTTGGCAGATAACATTCATATTAGACAATCGGGGTAGACTACCACCTCGCACCAGAGCACCCATTTCCGACCCAGCTCGACGAGTACATTGACATTCTGGCCTGGGCGCAGAGCCCCGAAAGCGCCAGCCACGGCATCGACAGTGCGCGTGTACTTGGCGGCGGCGACTCCGCGGGCGGAAACATGACTGCAGCAGTGGCACTGCGACTCCGAGACGAAAGCAAGCAGCAGCTCAAAGCCCAAATCCTGCTGTATCCGGAAGCACGTCTGCCGTTCGACACGCCCGCTGCGACCGAGAACAACACCGGCTACTACCTCGAATGCAACGGCATCTTCTCCTTCGCAGACCACTACCTGCCACGGGCGCCAGACAAGGCGGTCCCGCCGTCCCACAGATACGTTTCACCCGGGATGCAGAATGTCGAAGACTTGAAAGGCTTGCCACCTGCGGCAGTGTTTACGTGTGGGTTTGATCCGCTGCGGGATGTCGGTGTGGAGTTTGCCAGCAAATTGCAGAAGGCTGGAAATCAAGTCAAGTGGAAGCATTTCCAGGATCTGACGCATGGGTTCTTGCAGCTTGCACCCTGGAGCCGGGAGGCGATGGAAGCGGTGGACGAGGTTGCGAGGGCGACGAAGGAGTTGGCTTATGCGTAGGAGATTTTGCTAGCTGCAGAGGGGACTGTTAGCACTACGGCTTAAGGACGTGTATGGTATTCAAGCGCTAAGGGTTTCAGGCTTTCGAGGTTTCCCAACAGATGGTCTTGCAGTCAGATGTGGGAATGGTGTTCGGTGAAAGTGGTTTTATCGGGCAGTGAGTACATCCTTAGGTTCTCTTTCAAAGTAGGAGCAAAGCAAGTTAAGAACAGATAAAAAATCAGCATATTTACAAAAACTATTTCCAGCTATCATTGCCGTCGCCGCGCATCCGCAACCATTATTTCTTAAACCAAAACTGGTCATCGCCCTCCGGCTCCTTATAATTATCCGTCGTGTCCACACCCATCGTGATATACCCAATGATGCCATTCTCAATATTCTCACCATCAGCAGGTACGACATTCACAACGGGGTCGTAACCGCCGACCCGTCCCTCACCGATATGGTGGTCTTCCTCATTCGTCACGCGCTCAATCTCCGTGTGCGACTTGTACGGCTCAAGCTTCATGAGCGTCTTCGTAACATTCTCGGGGAAGTACAGCTGCCCGGTGCTGACGACGTGGCCGGACTGGAGGGTGCCGTTGTCATGCAGAGTCCAGTCGGTGTAAATTTGGGCGTGGACGTGGATGGTGCGGCCGGCGTAGAAGCCCGGGAACACCGTCTTCATCTCTAACATACCCTCGTCGTTGCTAGGCCAGATACCGCGCAGGAATGTCGTGTCGTCGGTGTGCAGGTCTGACTTGCCGATCGTGAAGTTGCGGATGTTGGCTTCGTGGAGGTAGTCTTTGAAACCTTGATTGGGGTCGAGGCCAGTGAAACTGGAGTAGCTGCCTGTATACTGTTAGTTTTCCTGACTTTCTCTTTGATTTTGATAAAATGCAGCTCACCAGTAGCGTTGCAGTGCCAAAAGCTCACGAGCGCATTCGGGAGAGGCTCGCAGGTAGCCATGTCCAGGACGCCAATGTCCAGCCAAAGCGGCACACCGGGTTGGTCTTCCGACATGTCCTGCCTCTTGATCTGCGCGCGGTTCCAGAGATATGGGCCTTGGGTGACGTCGGGGGATAGGACGCAGGTGTCGTTCTGGAGCACGTCGTAGTAAGGCGCGTCGATGTTCATCTTGTATATGGCGTCGCCGGCGTCAGACCGCTCCTCGATGTCCAGCGAGCGCTTCGCCTTCATGCGCCTGGTGTAGCGCTTCTCGTTCATAAGCCCTGCTTGGCTGGCGCAGCGTTTCGACAGCGCGGCTTGGCGCTCCATCTCTGCGCGAGGGACATGGTGTCCGCCAGGGTGGGCCAAGACGGCAGTGGAGAGAAGACCGGCGGTCGAGAGGACAGTGGCAAACTTCATTCTGAAAAGAAAGAGGGACGAAATCTGACAATCAACGAGTGACTATTGGATGATGTTTTCGGTTGATATTCTTCCAAGCTCTTTTTATACGCAGCTATCAGTACTCAGTTAATTGGGATCGCCTCTGATACTGCATATTCACTTTCTCTTCCTGGGTCAATCGAAACCCATCTTGATGCGGCCAAGAACTTGGCATTTATGGAGACATCCATAGATCTTTTCTTCGGTTAGTGATAAACCCTACGTGCCAGTGTGTAACCGGGTTATAAAGAACATCCTGTTCTTTGACCTGCTACGTGAGAGATGCCGTGGATTGCGGAGGAGATGATATATCAGCCTATGTGTTCCGGATCCCTCTTCTTCTTCTTCTTCTTCTTCCCCTATTTTGAAATGTTACGTTTTTTTTTCTTTAGCGGGTACTAATGCAGAGCAAAATGGTGGGCCACGTAGCTAGTTTATGCGCGTTAAGTGTGGAGGCGTGCGCGGGTTGCCGTACGTAGAAAGGCGGGGGCGGATATTCGCGGGCAGGTGGGCCGGAGCGGAGAGGCGGTGGCGGATAGGCCCGGGCGGAGCGGGATTCGGAAGACGGGGCGGAGAACTACAACTCTCTTAGGAGGAAAAAAACCTTCCCTTTGCTTCGTGGACGTGTAGTCTGATGCAAGGCTTGGTAGTCGATATACTGTTCCTGGAGATACTCCGGTAAATTTCTGTCAGCGGGATCTTACCACCATCTTTCACTCATCATTGGAGCATGCTGATAGCGAGGAGACGGCAGACGGTAAACCCTCATTTTCTAAACACATAGCCACCGTACTGTATCTACTAATGTCTGCTATGTTCATGCTCTTTCTACCTTCACAAATTTCGAAGTTCCTTTCTCAGTTTCCGTAAGGCAAGCATCCATATTTCCTGCAGCTTCATATATGCTCTTCGGATCCTGAGAGATAGGCTCCCATTCCTCACATCCTTGTAGGCCGTAAAAAAGGAGCGGAACAAGACTTGACTTCCATGGAGGCGTGTTTCGCTTCGTATCGAGTAGGACTGTTAAAATAAAAAAGATGAGGCTGAGAACGACGAGAAACCCCGGCAGGATCAGCCAGTACCAGCGAATAACAACATATGTTTCAAGGTAATATACAGCACCGTTTACGGTTGTAGTGTTTGGCCCGGTTCGAATATGGTTCGTGATACTTTCGGTGATATTTGATACCATTTCAAAAATGTTATTGCTGGATAAAAAGACCTCGGTAATATCGATACCGTCGAAATCATATCTACCTTTCGGACTAAATAGTTCATTTAGAAGCTTTGTAAGAAATTGCATTTCGTAGTAACCAATTTCAAAGATGTGATGCTCTTTCGGGATCGAGTGCGCAGAGGTATTATCCGGCGAGAACATAAAGCTGTCGATTTCGTTCCATGCTAAATATGGCTTCGAGGTAGATCTTATATTACCACCCGATTCGTAATGAAGGGCATTATGGCTTACGAGGGAAGGTGACATTGTCCCATTAACCCTTCGTTGCGTTAGTACCGTGGTGCCATCAAGTATATATGAATCCTCAGGGGATGCTTACAACTCTAACGTTTTCGTAGGTTTTCAAGCACCATCAGAACTGGCATTCGATTATCTCCTTAAAATACTGTCGGCAGATGCTCTCATCTAGCGGCTGTGGCGTATTTTGTAATCTCTCGAAATCATCCATAATGGCAGTACTTGGGAATGCAGCTGCAAACGAAAGGTCTGAGATGTTCTTTGTTTCCATGGAATCAGTAGGAAGGCTTGTAGCGTTAGCAACCGCCCATGCTCCGAGCTGAAACATTGTCTCGTGAAATTGTACTCTCAACTCTCCTGAAGAAAACTTAATAGGCTCCCAGTCGTACTCTCTGTAGCTACGGATGGGGATGTTGTTTGGTGTAGTATATGCGTAGTTTACATGCACTCCTCGGGTCTTGTTGAGCGGTATCGGTGGCCACGTTGTACAATTAGACTTTAATGTGCCTTTTGCATCCACAATAGCCGTGCAATTTTCTGTGGGCAAAGAACTCGCAGAAGAGTTTTCCACAGGGAACTGCATAGAACATGTTCTTGCAGTACTGCTTGTAACGTTGGCACACGAACTCCAAAGGCCCAAAGAGGTGAATGTTGGCCATTTACAAACCCCACTGGGGCATGTAAATGGTAGAGCGGTGCTTGAACCGAAAAGGCTATTGGTTAGAGATCCTTTCATGCCCCTGTTGTAGCCCATTTTTACTGTCCATGAGTTAGGAAAATGCATCATATCTTAGCGAATACTAAAGCGCTTACCAGTTGTTCCACCAGTGTCCGGATAGAAATTACTGTATGCATATGCAACAGGTATAGTAGCGACCTCATTCTCTCGTAGAATGTAGCGAGTTTCGAACGTAAGAAGCAATTGGCCAAATGGTTCCATAGCCAGGGCTGCAATCGTGATTAAGGCGCCTATACAGGCAAGAAGGGCATGACCTCTCACAGATCCGAGAAATAAGGTTGAACCCCATGGTCCTCTACTTGCTCTATCAAAGCGTTCGAGGTCATTGATGGGTCGGCCTTTCGTGAAGCCGAAATGTGCCCATTTTAGTTGGCTGATGCATTCAGCTACAACGAAAAGCATCGAAGCTTTAATAGCGGTAATGAATGTGGAGATGATCGTGTTTGGGAGTATCGCGAATGGCCATCTTGCCAGTGGCTTGTTGTTGAGGATTGGGAGAAGAGCGATGATAGCAATTGTGCAGATAATGCTGAAGATAATGCTACAGAGCTCCCAACTCCAGATGGCCAAAAAAGTCGGAGCGTTTGGCTGCTGGCGGAAGGAGTCTTCGTCTAGATCAACTGACGTTGGACTGCCACGTTCCAAAGTCATGTTTCCTTCTTGAAATAATGACAGCAAATGACCTCGTCCCAATGTCGATTCTTCCGACGAGGCTTGAGTGCGTTCCTCTGTTGGAGTTGGGCTTCCAGTTGTATCCTGGTGGATGAGGTACTGTGATAATTCATCTTCAGGTAGATGCGACCTCGCTGAATCGGTTGAAGAGCGGCTTTCTGGGAGCGACCGCGTGATCATAACAGCCTTTTCTCGGTGTTGGTAGTGTTGGCGAAGACAAAGAGCAGATATACGAGCTGAAATAGACAAGACAAAGGCTAGGTATATATCAGAGCCTTTCCGCAAGGCTAGGGAGTTGCTGCATGATGACGTAGACTTCGATTTCTATCATATTTTAGCTCCCGTAAGAGTGGGTCTCTTATCAGCGGGATGGTCCCGTGGCGGCGCGGAGAAACTGTTATACCTACTCCCTCCCACACCTCAGGACCTTTCTCTCTCATCGTCGCATCCAGACAGATCCTGCTGCTGTCCGCACGTCACTCCGCTGCCGTCGCTAGGTGTGCAGAGTCGCATTTTAGAACACTACGCCTTCTATTCCATACAAACTTTCCCAAAATCGATCGCGATTCTCACAATCGCTATGCTCCTTCGCAAATCCTGACCTTTTGAGATTACCACCGCTATTCCCGCTATGACCGCGTCTGCACATGCGACCGCATTGCAGTATTGATTGTCATGATGACTGCATACTGGTAGAAGCGACTGGGAGCTGAGCGACCAACAACGTGAGCGATTACGAGAGCAATTGAGAGCGTCAGTTGCATATCTACTCCTAGGAGTGCTGCATGGTTCAGACAGACTGTGCGTTGCAGGATGGGCGACTCTAGGTGCGGAAGGCCTAAGTTTAGCTCATCTAAGCCAGGGTACCTTGCTTGGCAGCGGACCAATTGGAGAGTAAGTACACATGAAATAATACTTTCAGCCAGCTGTGGTCTTTATGAAACTAATTGTTGTTATAGTTAACGAATGACACCAAGAAAACCTCGTCAATGTGCCAGCAAAACTTCACATTTTACAAATACAGTTGGTGTCGGTCTGCGGGAACTACGCCCGCCTTAGCCTTTCGGCCCCCAAGTTTGTCCAGCCACAATCCTCAGCCGGCGTCTTGGGATACGGTGTGCTTGTCAAAGCAGGTGTCTATCTTTAACCCAAGACGCGTAAGCGAAATCCTACGCTAGCAGGGAGATTGGGATTACGTACGGCAGTAGGAGTGGTGGTGGCTGAGTGCCACAACGGGTCGTGTTCCGAGTTCCGATCATGCCATGCTTTACTGCCCTCGAGAGCTACAATTGGTCTACCGGGCCGTGGCTTTTTCACTTGTCCGCTCGGGTTAGTCTTTGGAGCTAAGTCCTTTTCTCCATTTACCTCTTTAGGCAACAACAACTTGCAGGGCCGGGGCGGATCCGTGTATTGCGAGAACCACTACCTTCACAGGATTTACACTATGACCTCGTGTCGTATATATACATGATCGCCTGCGTTGTTTTGTTCTAGGCATACACTCCCTGGTTCCTTTTCTTACACTCTCTACTTCGTTTTCTTGAAAGACCTGCGGAAGATGTTGATTCTCCGGCCTGTCGCACACGCCGCAGCTGCACTTGTGCTGCTTTGCTCAGTCTCTGCATCACCCCACAATCCATCCCACAATTCGTCGACTTTGCTTCCTGTCGTAGACTTGGGCTACGAACTGTACCGCGCCAATGCGTTTAACGTAAGAAAGCTGAAATATCCTTAAGAATTCTCCGCTTACATTTGCTAGGAAACCCGTGGCTATTATAACTTTTCTAACATCAGATATGCCGCACCACCCATTGGTGACCTGCGCTTCATGGCGCCTTTATCTCCAGTCACCGACCGCTCTGTGATCAATGATGGCAGTGTTGACCGCATTTGTCATCAAGGCAAAGCTTTAAGCAAAAGAGACGTCCGTGAGACTGAGGATTGTCTCTTTTTGGATGTCATTGTACAGAAAACGATATTCGACAAGGCGGGTCGTGGGAAAGGCGCTCCTGTTCTCGTCTGGATCTATGGTGCGAACGCAACTCAAAGTTCGATTTATTGATTGCTAATAAAGGCTTCAGGTGGAGGTTACACCGCAGGATCAAAGGCGGCAGAACGCACTCCCAGTGGGTTGATCCAGCGTAGCATCACGAAGAAATCCGACGGAGTCATCTACGTGGCTATGAACTACCGCCTTGGTGCATTTGGGTGGCTGTCGGGACCGACTTTCCAGGAAAACGGAACCAGCAATGCTGGTCTGCATGATCAGCGGTTTGCTCTCCAGTGGGTCCAGGATAACATTCACCTCTTCGGTGGCGACAAAAACCGCGTTACTGTTATGGGAGAGTCGGCGGGAGGCGGCTCGATTGTTCACCAGCTTACGGCATACGGAGGTGTCTCCAGTCCGCCTTTCAAGCAGGCTATCGCTCAGTCTCCCGACTGGCTGGCTTTCCCTTCAAAAGTCGGCCAAGAAACGGTTTTCCAAGGCTTCCTCCAGGCAGCCAATGTCAGCAGCATTGACGAGGCCAGGAAGCTTTCTTCCGAAGAGCTCATGAACGCAAATGCGCAGGTGATAGCAGCTGCATCCACGGCCTTCCGCCCAACTATCGACGGAGATTTCGTCGCTGAAGATCCCAAAGCCCTCCTTCTCCAAGGCAAATACGACAAGAGCGTAAAGGTAATGGTCGGTCACAATACTAACGAAGGCCTCGAATTCACGCCTCAAGTTACGACGGACGCGCAGGCGGACGCCTTCATCAGTGCCGCCCTCTACACTGCTCCGAAGGCAACTGTAGAATACGTTACCACCACGTTGTACCCGCACGTATCCAATGGCACCAACAGCACCAGCGCGCTCTACACAACTCCATACCAGCGACTCGCGCTTATCCTTGGCGAGGCAACCATCCTTTGCAACGCCTATGCGCTGAGAACTGCATTCAAGAACAAAACGTACGGATACATTTTCGGCGTGTCTCCCGGCCTGCACGGCCAAGATGTTCCGCACACGTACTACGATCCCGGTTCGGCGCCTAGCAGCGGTGACGGAGGGGTCGCTGCGACTTTGCCATTCAATGTGACGGTCGCGGAAGCCTTGCAGGATTACATTACTACGTTCGCGATAACAGGCCAGCCCGACAGTGCTCTAGATGGGCTGCCAAAGTTTACAAAGTATGGGAGCGATGCGAGCGTGGTTGGTCTTAGCCAGGGAGGTATTAGCCTGCAGAAGGACACGGCGGCGAACGAGCGTTGCAAGTGGTGGGGCGAAAATCTTAATTTATAGGAGAAAAATTCGTGATCGAGATTGAGTTGAGTTGAGTTGAGTTGAGTTGTATTCATTTACCCTGACCCATCGCCCTGAGCGATATGTAGGCTACGACTATTCAAAGAGTTTTGCTACTAGTTTACATATAATTTGTTAATCTGGGAGGAAAAGGGAAGGTAAAAGGAGCGGATAGTAGGGTAGGAGGGGATATTGGTGTAGAGGTTCTATACTATAGGATTATCTCTATTCTTAAACCGTTGTGAGTCTTGTGCAAAGCTTAGTACGGCCTAAAGCTGTAATACTATTATTCTCTAATTATCGTCTTTACTCTAGGTAGCTACGGTATTACTTAGTAGCTTCCTACCGAGTAAGGCTAATAGGCTATTCTTTTCAACTTTCTCGAGGCAGAAGGGAACGCAATAACTGATTGATTGATTGATTGATTGATTCGTTTTACGTCTATATG